>NC_064912.1:21075117-21076603 GCF_929443795.1 Astur gentilis | reverse complement strand
ACCCTAACCCTAACCCTAACCCTAACCCTAACCCTAACCCTAACCCTAACCCTAACCCTAACCCTAACCCTAACCCTAACCCTAACCCTAACCCTAACCCTAACCCTAACCCTAACCCTAACCCTAACCCTAACCCTAACCCTAACCCTAACCCTAACCCTAACCCTAACCCTAACCCTAACCCTAACCCTAACCCTAACCCTAACCCTAACCCTAACCCTAACCCTAACCCTAACCCTAACCCTAACCCTAACCCTAACCCTAACCCTAACCCTAACCCTAACCCTAACCCTAACCCTAACCCTAACCCTAACCCTAACCCTAACCCTAACCCTAACCCTAACCCTAACCCTAACCCTAACCCTAACCCTAACCCTAACCCTAACCCTAACCCTAACCCTAACCCTAACCCTAACCCTAACCCTAACCCTAACCCTAACCCTAACCCTAACCCTAACCCTAACCCTAACCCTAACCCTAACCCTAACCCTAACCCTAACCCTAACCCTAACCCTAACCCTAACCCTAACCCTAACCCTAACCCTAACCCTAACCCTAACCCTAACCCTAACCCTAACCCTAACCCTAACCCTAACCCTAACCCTAACCCTAACCCTAACCCTAACCCTAACCCTAACCCTAACCCTAACCCTAACCCTAACCCTAACCCTAACCCTAACCCTAACCCTAACCCTAACCCTAACCCTAACCCTAACCCTAACCCTAACCCTAACCCTAACCCTAACCCTAACCCTAACCCTAACCCTAACCCTAACCCTAACCCTAACCCTAACCCTAACCCTAACCCTAACCCTAACCCTAACCCTAACCCTAACCCTAACCCTAACCCTAACCCTAACCCTAACCCTAACCCTAACCCTAACCCTAACCCTAACCCTAACCCTAACCCTAACCCTAACCCTAACCCTAACCCTAACCCTAACCCTAACCCTAACCCTAACCCTAACCCTAACCCTAACCCTAACCCTAACCCTAACCCTAACCCTAACCCTAACCCTAACCCTAACCCTAACCCTAACCCTAACCCTAACCCTAACCCTAACCCTAACCCTAACCCTAACCCTAACCCTAACCCTAACCCTAACCCTAACCCTAACCCTAACCCTAACCCTAACCCTAACCCTAACCCTAACCCTAACCCTAACCCTAACCCTAACCCTAACCCTAACCCTAACCCTAACCCTAACCCTAACCCTAACCCTAACCCTAACCCTAACCCTAACCCTAACCCTAACCCTAACCCTAACCCTAACCCTAACCCTAACCCTAACCCTAACCCTAACCCTAACCCTAACCCTAACCCTAACCCTAACCCTAACCCTAACCCTAACCCTAACCCTAACCCTAACCCTACCCCTAACCCTAACCCTAACCCTAACCCTAACCCTAACCCTAACCCTAACCCTAACCCTAACCCTAACCCTAACCCTAACCCTAACCCTAACCCTAACCCTAACCCTAACCC
>NC_064912.1:20965117-21067617 GCF_929443795.1 Astur gentilis | reverse complement strand
AGGCCCTAACCCTAAATCAAAACCCTAAGGCGACACCCTAAGGCAAGGCCCTAACCCTAATGAAGCACCCTAAGGCAAGACCCTAACCCTAAGGCAACACCTTAAAGCAAGGCCCTAACCCTAAGTCAACAGCGTAACCTGACACTCTAACCATAATTCAACAACCCAAGGCAGGGCCATAACCCTAAGGCAAGACCCTAACCCTAAGACAACACCCTAACCCTAAATCAACACCAAAACCCAACACTCTAACCCTAAATCAACACCAAAACCCAACACTCTAACCCTAAATCAACACCAAAACCCAACACTCTAAGCCTAAATCAACACCCTAAGGCCACGCCCTAACGCTAATTCAACACCCTAAGGCCACACCCTAACGCTAATTCAACACCCTAAGGCCACACCCTAACGCTAATTCAACACCCTAAGGCCACACCCTAACGCTAATTCAACACCCTAAGGCCACACCCTAACGCTAATTCAACACCCTAAGGCCACACCCTAACGCTAATTCAACACCCTAAGGCCACACCCTAACGCTAATTCAACACCCTAAGGCCACACCCTAAGGCAAGGCCATAACCCTAAGTCAACACCCCAAGGCAACGTCCTAACCATAAGGCGACGCCGTAACCCTAAGGCAACACCCTAAGACTATGCACTAATCCTACGGCAACATCCTATGCCAATACCCTAACCCAACACCCTAACCCTAGGGCAACGCTCTAACCCTAAGGCAACACCCTAAAGCAACGCCATAACCCTAAGGCAACACCCTAACCCAACACCGTAACAGCCCTAACCTTTAACCCTGACCCCTAACCTTAACCCTAATGACCCTGACCCTAACCCCTAACTCCCTAAACCCCTGACCCTAATGACCCTCACCTGACAGCTCAACCCCGCACCCTAACCCCTAACCCGACACATTAACCCTAGGGTGACGCACTCCCCCTGACCCCTAACAGAACACCCTTACCCTAACCTGGAAACATAATCCTAACCAGACACCCTAAACCAACAGCCTAACCCTAACATGACACCCTAACCCTAAGCTCTAAACCTAAACTGACAACCTAATCCTAACCCTTTGACAGCTGACCCGTGACTGTTGACCCCTGACCCCCATGAAGTTTGACCCTAGGCACTGTGAGCTTTGACCACTGATCATGCTGACCTTTGACCCTGACCCCATGACATTTGGCCACCTCCCCCATACGCTCCTATTGCTGTTGCACCTACCCCTCTACTCTAGATGCCTGGGCAGAGCAGCTCCAAGCCAAACGCACCCACGCACACCACACAAAACATAGCAACGAGGTGATCCAAAGAGAGAGAGAAAACTCTCGGCAAGAAGAATGACTCCCGGACAGGAGCTGCCAGCCGGCAAGATGACCTACGGTGTCCAACACCACGAAGCCAGGAGCCTTGATGACGGCCCCGAAGAAGAAGAGGCAAAAGGAATGGCCCATTACAAGATGGTACCGTCACAACCGAGATCGTGGACGCGCAAGAAGCCTGTCATTGAGACCTAGGAACGGCAAGGGGCGGGGAAGAACTCCCGTCCCGAGACAACGCACGGCTAGAGAGCAGAGCTGACAAAGCAGCCCACAAGAGCGCCGCAGAAGAGAACCGGCGGAAACCTTCCGATGCCGATCCACGCTTCAGACCTCCAAGCGCAAGAAAAGCAGCACCTGATTAGCATGGTGCCTATGAACAATGCCATACAAGACGCGAGGGACTGATGCCAAATCACACGCCACGCTCCCCGAGCGCAAAGACTGATGACGGCGTCGAGACCCGAACAAGGTCGAAGGCACACAAGACAGAGTACACAAACTACACACCACCACAGACACAGACCGGAACTGCCCTGCCCAGCATGCGCTGCTCTAGAGCTGAAAAGTGACACGCTCCCTTCGCCTGCCCACAGAGGACTGCTCCTGCCCTCCTACTCTAAAACCACTGCCAGCACTTCCCAGCTCTGTCCCTCCCTCCCGGCCGCTCCCCAGCCCATGTCCCTCACCTTACCTTTCAGAAGGCCAATGGTACAAATCCAGCCTCTGCACAACTGACATCGGCTAACTGGGACCATCTGGCAGTCGGCAGGTTCCTCTTCCTCGTCTGCAGTGAAGACAGTGAAGACAGTCAAAAAAAACCAAACCACCACCAACACAATCAGAAGAGGCAGCAAATAACCCATCAGCCAACACCAGCTACTTTCCCAACAGCCCACTTCATCACACACACCCCACAGTGTTATGCCTACCTGCTCTTTCCAGGGTCACCCCCTGCAGCCATCATCTCTCAGGGTACCTGACAAAGCAAGACACACAGAATTAGCACAGCCCTCGCAAGAAGGCACTGGCCCCACGCTCCTCCTCTCGAATACACAGCTCGCCTACAACCCATTCCAAAGCTGGCCCGCGCAGTGCCTGCAAAACAAAAGGTAAAGAACCAAATGAGCAACCACCTAATACTTTGATATTCAACACGGACCCAGCCGACAACCACCTCACCTCCTCAGGCTGTACATTGCCCTGCGTCTTCACCCCTCTGAGGTTACATGCACCACCTGGAAAAACCAGAGATGCATGCCGAGAGGCTGCCCAAAACTGCGGCCTGCCCGGTCTGATTCGCAACTCCCTCTCCCTTACCTTGGCTGCTCAACTACCCCGCTCTGTCATCAAGAAATTTCCACGTCAAGGCATGCGTACCGTCTGCAAAAAACACAAACGAGATGCTTTCAACTTTGCCAACAATACAACACCCCCAGAAGAACAGTTCCTTTAACCCAGCAGTCAGGACTCACCTTGCCCGAGTCACCTCTGCTACCCATTGCCCGCTTCGCTCCTTGCAAGAGCAAGATAGCCACCAGAACAGAAGGTAAATGCTGAACCGGGCAGCCCCAAAATACTTTGCTATTCAACACCGACCCGGCCAACGACCACCTCACCTTCTCGGACCGGCATGTAGCTTAGGAGGAGACCTTACAGTGCACTTCACGGTACATAAAGTGTGCCCATAAGAAACCTGCAGAGGAACTTTTTACAAGGGTGTACAGCCATAGGACAAGGCGGTAACGACTTTAGTCCTAAAGAGGGTACATTTAGTTTAGGCATTAGAAAGACGTTTCGCACTAGGGGTGGCGAGGCACTGGAACACGTTGCCCAGAGAACCTGCGGGTGCTCCCTCCCTGGAAGCATTCAAGGCAAGGTCAGATACGGCTTTTAGCAACGGGGTCTCACAGAAGGTGTCCCTTGAAGGGAAGGGGAGTTGAACTAGAGGATCTTTATGGTGCCTTCCAAACCATTCTATGATTCTATGACATTCAAATCCCACTGGAAAACTCCTCTGAGAAGGGCTGGTGAACCCTCCTCCCTTTCCCAGCAGTCCCAAAACTTAAGAAACCCCTTTTCTTCTCCTCAACACTCAGGAAAGGAACCCCACTGCTTCCTGACACCTCCTGCCCTCAATCTGCACTCCTGAACCCCCTTCAGTGGCTACTCCTCAGGAGCCATTCTTCTGAGCCACATCCCAAATTCTGGGGGCATCCCCTAACCTACAGCTTCAGAGAGACTCGGACCTCTGTTCCATGCCCACAAAATAAAGTCAAGTCCCAAGGCTTGTAATCTATGAGGGGCCTGCCACCAGCTGCAAGGATTCTAGGGACAACTTGGCATTCTGTGGGCAATGAGGAAAGGCCATGAGGCATCCCAGACCCTGAAAGCCATTCTGCCTCACGGCCCTGCTGCTTTCTTCAGTAGTACTAAAACTCCATATACAAATACATACAAGATGCTCACCCTAACCCCTGCTAAACAACGTCACCATCATTCCTCTTAAGACAGATATCATCAACTGACACAGTATACAGCAGAACTGGTGAAAAAACAAGGTTCCATTTTCATTACAGTTGGAAATACCAGGAAAACACAATGCATCAATTAAAAAAAACAAAAAAAAGAAAACAAACAAAGCCTACTATGAAACCATCTTTCTACCCCTGAACACTCAAAACAAAACTACTGACCTGAACAAAAGAAAGAAAAAAAAAAAAGCTGCATACAAATGTTACTTTCTACCACACATGCTGCAGAACCTTGACTGGTCCTGAAGCTCTTACCTCAGGCAGACACCTCTTCCCAAAGGGCTGAACCAACTCAAAAGCTGCAAAGAACTCAAGGAAGAGCTGAGCACCAACACCAGAGAAACCCAGAGGCACAATGAGCTCACCCAGCAGAGGCTGTGGCTCAAATACCCACAAGGCCCCGCCCAACACCCTTAGCACAATCACCTGGGAAAGGGGAAGGGCAAACCACCAGAAGTTATAGACTCAGCTGCAGGGGCAGCAGCACTGTTCTCACCTGCCTTAAATTTACAGCAAATGAGACCCTGAACAGAGAAAGTAACCCCCCCAGGAAATTGCATTACTCCTACTCCTGTGCTACAGCTACACCTATTGCATCAGCAATGGGACCAGGTCAGGAATTAAACTTAACTTGTCTGGGAGGTAGATAAAAAAACCCATAGATGGCCTTCTAAATTAGGTAGATGACCTTCTAAACAAGGGATGCTTTCAACTCAGCCAACAACAGGACACTTTAAAGGAACAGTTCCTTTAACCCAGCAGTCACGACTCACCTTACCCGAGTCACCTCCACTACCCATGGCCCGCTTCGCTCCTTGCTTGCGACCTTCCACATACAAGAAAAAAAAAGAACCCGCTCAGCTAGTCCTAGTGCCACCAGCCACATATTCCGTCCGATTCCTCTCACGGACCCACCTTCTTATGCTCCGCTCCCCTTCTCCATCACACACAGCTTATCCCACGGCATGTGAAAAAAATCCCATATTGAAAGAGTCACCTGGCTGCAGAGCAAGAGCTTCACAATTCCAGAGGTCTTGATTCCATCTACGAAGACCATCTGGAGTGCAACTACAGCCTGCCCTGTGAGAAAAAGAAAAAAAATAAGAAAAGGCCAAAACTTTAAGCCTTTCCCATGCAAGACATAACACCTCAGAGACTCAAATCTGCTTCATTAAACCTCAACAGCCCACACCACACAGCTCCAATCACCTCTGTAAAACACTGTCAATGTGGCCGTCCACAAAGCCCACCGACAGCTACCCAATCTCAGATGACTTGACAACCCTTGCCTAAACAATCAAGGCAAATCAATGTAACACCCAGAGACTCCTATAGCTGTTGCACCTAGCCCTGACTCCAGGTCACCGGACAGAGGAGCTCCAAGCCAAACGCACCCACGCATACAACACAAAACGTAGCTACGAGGTGATTCAAAGAGAGAGAGAAAACTCTCGACAAGAAGAATGACTCCCAGACGGGAGCTGCCAGCTGGCAAGATGACCTATGGCATCCAAGACCACGAAGCCGGGAGCCTCAACAACGGCCCCAAAGAATTAAAGGCAAAAGGAACGGCCCGTTACACGATGGTACCGTCACGACCGAGATCATGGATGCGCAAGAAGCCTGTCATCGAGACCTAGGAACGTCAAGGTGCGGGGAAGAACTCCCATTTCGAGACAACGCACGGCTAGAGAGCAGAGCTGACAAAGCAGCCCAGAATAGTGCCGCAAAAGAGAACCGGCGGGAACCTTCCGACGCCGATCGACGCTTTAGACCTCCAAGCGCAAGAAAAGCGGCACCTGACTGGGACGGTGCCGATGAGGAAGGCCATTCGAAACCCTAGGGACTGCTCCCAAAGTGCACGCCACGCTCCCCGAGGGCAAAGACCGACGACGGCATCGAGACCCGAATAGTATGAAAGGCACGCAAGACAGACTACGCAAACTACACAGCACCACAGACACAGGCCGGAACTGCCCTGCGCAGCACGCGCTGGTCTCGGGCTGAAAAGCAACCCGCTCCCTTCCCCTGCCCACACAGGACGGCTCCTGCCCTCCTACTCTAACTTTGAAACCCCTCCCAGCACATCCCAGCTCTGTCCCTCCCTCCCGCTCGCCAGCCCGCGTCCCTCACCTTAACTTTCAGAGGGCCGAGGGTACGAATCCAGCCCCCGCACAAATCACATGGGCGAACTGGGACCATCTGGCAGTCGCCAGGTTCCTCTTCATCGTCTCCAGTGAAGACAGTGAAAAAAACAACCACCACCAACACCAGCAGAAGAGGCAGCAAGTAACCCATCAGCCAACACCAGCTACTTTGCCAAAAGCCCGCTTCATCACAGACACACCACAGCATTACGCTTACCTGCTCTTTCCAAGGTCACACCCTGCGGCCATCTTCTCTCAGGGTACCTGACAAAGGAAGATGCACAGAATTAGCACAGCACTCGCGAGAAGGCACCGGCCCCACGCTCCTCCGCCCTAAGCCGCAGCTCGCCTCAAACGCTCGTCCCGTTCCTACGGTGGCCCGCGCAGCACCTGCAAAACAAAAGGGAAACGCTTAACTGAGCAACCATCCAATACCACGATATTCAACACAGACCCAGCCCCCACCCACCTCACCTCCTCAGACAACACATCAGCCTGCGGCTCCACCCCAACCCTGACATGACACCCTAACCCTAAGCTCTAAACCTAAACTGACAACCTAATCCTAACCCCCTGACAGCTGACCCGTGACTGTTGACCCCTGACCGCCATGAAGTTCGGCCCTAGGCACTGTGACCTTTGACCACTGACCATGCTGACCTTAGACCTCGACCCCATGACATTTGGCCACCTCCCCCATACGCTCCTATTGCTGTTGCACCTACTCCTCTACTCTAGATCCTCGGGCAGAGCAGCTCCAAGCCAAACGCGCTCACGCACGCAACACAAAACATACCAATGAGGCGATTCAAAGAGAGAGAGAGAAAAATCTCGGCAACAATAATGACTCCCGGACAGGGGTTGCCAGCCAGCAAGATCACCTAGAGCGCCCAAGACCACGAAGCCAGGAGCCTCTACGACGGCCCCGAAGAATAAGAGGCAAAAAGAAAGGCCCGTTACAAGATGGTACCGTCACAACCAAGATAGTGGATGCGCAAGAAGCCTGTCATCTTGACCTAGGAACATCAAGGTGCGGGGAAGAAGTCGTGTTCCGAGACAACGCACGGCTAGAGAGCAGAGCTGACAAAGCAGCCCACAAGAGCGCCGCAAAAGAGAACCGGCTGGCACCTTCCGACGCCGATCCACGCTTCTGACCTCCGAGCGCAAGAAAAGCGGCACCCGACTGGCACGGTGCAGATGAGTAAGGCCGTTCGAAACCCTAGGGACTGCTCCCAAATCGCACGCCACGCTCCCCGAGCGCAAAGACTGACGACGGCGTCGAGACCCGAACAATATGGAAGGCACGCAAAACAGACTACGCAAACTACACACCACCACAGACACAGGCCGGAACTGCCCTGCGCGGCACGCGCTGGTCTCGGGCTGAAAAGCAACCCGCTCCCTTCCCCTGCCCACACAGGACGGCTCCTGCCCTCCTACTCTAACTTTGAAACCCCTCCCAGCACATCCCAGCTCTGTCCCTCCCTCCCTCCCGCTCCCCAGCCCGCATCCCTCACCTTAACTTTCAGAGGGCCGAGGGTACGAATCCAGCCCCCGCACAAATCACATCAGCGAACTGGGACCATCCGGCAGTCGCCAGGTTCCTCTTCATCGTCTCCAGTGAAGACAGTGAAAAAAACAACCACCACCAACACCAGCAGAAGAGGCAGCAAGTAACCCATCAGCCAACACCACAGCTACTTTGCCAAAAGCCCGCTTCATCATGCCCACCACAGTGTTACATGTACCTGCTCTTTCCAGGGTCACACCCTGCGGCCATCGTCTCTCAGGGTACCTGAAAAAGGAAGACGCACAGAATTAGCACAGCCCTCGCGAGAAGGCACCGGCCCCACGCTCCTCCGCTCTATGGCGCAGCTCGCCTCAAACGCTCGTCCCGTTCCAAAGATGGCCCGCGCAGCACCTGCAAAACAAAAGGGAAACGCCTAACTGAGCAACCACCCAATACCTCGATATTCAACACGGACCCAGCCCCCACCCACCTCACCTCCTCAGACCACACATCGGCCTGCGTCTCCACCCCAACCCTGACGTGACTCCCTAACCCTAAGCTCTAAACCTAAATTTACAACCTAATCCTAACCCCTTGACAGCTGACCTGAGACTGTTGACGCCTGACCCCCCTGAAGTCTGGCCCTAGGCAGGCACTGTGAGCTTTGACCACTGACCATGCTGACCTTAGACCCTGACCCCATGACATTTGATCACCTCCCCCATACGCTCCTATTGCTGTTGCACCTCCTCCTCTACTCCAGATCCCTGGGCAGAGCAGCTCCAAGCCAAACGCACCCACGCACACCACACAAAACGTAGCAACGAGGCGATTCAAAGAGAGAGAGAAAACTCTCTGCAAGAAGAATGACTCCCAGACGGGAGCTGCCAGCTGGCAAGATGACCTACGGCGTCCAAGACCACGAAGCTGGGAGCCTCGCGACGGCCCCGAAGAATAAGAGGCAAAAGGAACGGCCCGTTACAGGATGGTACCGTCACGACCCAGATCGTGGACGCGCAAGAAGCCTGTCATCGAGACCTAGGAACAGCAAGGGGCGGGGAAGAACTCCCGTTCCGAGACAACGCGCGGCTTGAGAGCGGAGCTGCCAAAGCAGCCCACAAGAGCGCCGCAAAAGAGAACCGGCGGGAACCTTCCGACGCCGATCCACGCTGCAGACCTCCGAGCGCAAGAAAAGCGGCACCCGACTGGGACGGTGCCAATGAGGAAGGCCGTTCGAAACCCTAGGGACTGCTTCCAAAGCGCACGCCACGCTCCCCAAGCGCAAAGACCGATGACGGCGTCGAGACCCAAACAAGGTCGAAGGCACGCAAGACAGACGACGCAAACCACACACCGCCACAGACACAGGCCGGAACTGCCCTGCCCGGCATGCGCTGGTCTCGGGCTGAAAAGCAACCCGCTCCATTAAACCTTACCAAACAGGACGGCTCCTGCCCTCCTACTCTAACTTTGAAACCCCTCCCAGCACTTCCCAGCTCTGTCCCTCCCTCCCTCCTGGCCGCTCCCCAGCCCGCATCCCTCAACTTAACTTTGAGGGCCGAGGGTACGAATCCAGCCTACGCACAAATCACATCAGCGAACTGGGACCGTCCGGCAGTCGCCAGCTTCCTCTTCGTCATCTGCCGTGAAGACGGTGAAAAAAACAACCAACACCAGCAGAAGAGGCAGCAAGTAACCCATCAGCCAACACCAGCTACTTTGCCAAAAGCCCAGTTCTCACAGACACACCACAGCGTTACGCTTACCTGCTCTATCCGGGGTCACACCCTGCGGCCATCTTCTCTCAGGATACCTGAGAAAGCAAGATGCACAAAATTAGCACAGCACTCGCAAGAAGGCACCGGCCCCACGCTCCTCCGCCCTAAGCCGCAGCTCGCCTCAAACGCTCGTCCCGTTCCAAAGATGGCCCGCGCAGCACCTGCAAAACGAACAGGAAACGCTTAACTGAGCAACCACCCAATACCACGATATTCAACACGGACCCAGCCCCCACCCACCTCACCTCCTCAGACCACACATCGGCCTGCGGCTCCACCCCAACCCTGATGTGACACCCTAACCCTAAGCTCTAAACCTAAACTGACAACCTAATCCTAACCCTTTGACAGCTGACCCGTGACTGTTGACCCCTTACCGCCATGAAGTTTGGCCCTAGGCACTGTGAGCTTTGACCACTGACCATGCTGACCTTAGACCTTGACCCCATGACATTTGGCCACCTCCCCCATACGCTCCTATTGCTGTTGCACCTACTCCTCTACTCTAGATCCCCGGGCAGACAAGCTCCAAGTCAAACGCGCTCACGCACGCAACACACACAACGCGAAACGTACCAACGAGGTGATCCAAAGAGAGAGAGAAAACTCTCGGCAAGAAGAATGAATCCCAGACGGGAGTTGCCAGCCGGCAAGACGACCGACGGTGGCCAAGACCACGAAGCCAGGAGCCTCGACGACGGCCCCGAAGAAGAAGAGGCAAAAGGAACGGCCCATTACAAGATGGTACCGTCACGACCCAGATCGTGGACGCGCAAGAAGCCTGTCATCAAGACCTAGGAACGTCAAGGTGGGGGGAAGAACTCCCATTCCGAGACAACGCACGGCTAGAGAGCGGAGCTGACAAAGCAGTCCACAAGAGCACCGCAGAAGAGAACCGGCGGGAACCTTCCGACGCCGATCCACGCTTCTGACCTCCGAGCGCAAGAAAAGCGGCACCCGACTGGCACGGTGCAGATGAGTAAGGCCATTCGAGACCCTAGGGACTGCTCCCAAAGTGCACGCCACGCTCCCCGAGGGCAAAGACCGACGACGGCGTCGAGACCCGAACAAGGTCGAAGGCACACAGGACAGACTACACAAACTACACACTACCACAGACACAGACCGGAACTACCCTGCCCAGCACGCACTGGTCTCGGGCTGAAAAGCGACCCGCTCCATTAAACCTTACCGAACAGGACAGTTCCTGCCCTCCTATTCTAACTTTGAAACCCCTCCCAGCACTTTCCAGCTCTGTCCCTCCCTCCCTCCCGCTCCCCAGCCCGCGTCCCTCACCTTAACTTTCAGAGGGCTGAGGGTACGAATCCAGCCCCCGCACAAATCACATGGGCGAACTGGGACCATCTGGCAGTCGCCAGGTTCCTCTTCGTCATCTGCAGTGAAGACGGTGAAAAAAACAACCACCACCAACACCAGCAGAAGAGGCAGCAAGTAACCCATCAGCCAACACCAGCTACTTTGCCAAAAGCCCGCTTCATCAGGCCCACCACAGTGTTATGCTTACCTGCTCTTTCCAGGGTCACACCCTGCGGCCATCATCTCTCAGGGTACCTGACAAAGGAAGACGCACAGAATTAGCACAGCCCTCGCGAGAAGGCACCGGCCCCACGCTCCTCCGCCCTAAGGCGCAGCTCGCCTCAGACGCTCGTCCCGTTCCAACGATGGCCCGCGCAGCACCTGCAAAACAAAAGGGAAACACTTAACTGAGCAACCATCCAATACCACGATATTCAACACGGACCCAGCCCCCACCCACCTCACCTCCTCAGACCACACATCGGCCTGCGTCTCCACCCCAACCCTGACGTGACTCCCTAACCCTAAGCTCTAAACCTAAACTTACAACCTAACCCTAACCCCTTGACAGCTGACCTGTGACTGTTGACCCCTGACCCCCCTGAAGTCTGGCCCTAGGCAGGCACTGTGAGCTTTGACCACTGACCATGCTGACCTTAGACCCTGACCCCATGACATTTGACCACCTCCCCCATACACTCCTATTGCTGTTGCACCTCCTCCTCTACTCCAGATCCCCGGGCAGAGCAGCTCCAAGCCAAACGCACCCACGCACACCACACAAAACGTAGCAACGAGGCGATTCAAAGAGAGAGAGAAAACTCTCTGCAAGAAGAATGACTCCCGGACGGGAGCTGCCAGCTGGCAAGATGACCTACGGCGTCCAAGACCACGAAGCCGGGAGCCTCGCGACGGCCCCGAAGAATAAGAGGCAAAAGGAACGGCCCGTTACAGGATGGTACCGTCACGACCCAGATCGTGGACGCGCAAGAAGCCTGTCATCGAGACCTAGGAACAGCAAGGGGCGGGGAAGAACTCCCGTTCCGAGACAACGCGCGGCTTGAGAGCGGAGCTGCCAAAGCAGCCCACAAGAGCGCCGCAAAAGAGAACCGGCGGGAACCTTCCGACGCCGATCCACGCTGCAGACCTCCGAGCGCAAGAAAAGCGGCACCCGACTGGGACGGTGCCAATGAGGAAGGCCATTCGAAACCCTAGGGACTGCTTCCAATGCGCACTCCATGCTCCCCGAGCGCAAAGACTGATGACGGCGTCGAGACCCAAACAAGGTGGAAGGCACGCAAGACAGACGACGCAAACCACACACCGCCACAGACACAGGCCAGAACTGCCCTGCCCGGCACGCGCTGGTCTCGGGCTGAAAAGCAACCCACTCCCTTCACCTGCCCACGCAGGACAGCTCCTGGCCTCCTACTCTAACTTTGAAACCCCTCCCGGCAATTCCCAGCTCTGTCCCTCCCTCCCTCCCAGCCACTCCCCAGCCCGCGTGCCTCAACTTAACTTTCAGTGGACCGACGGTACGAATCCAGCCTCCGCACAACTCACATTGGCTAACTGGGACCATCTGGCAGTCGCCAGGTTCCTCTTCATCATCTGCAGTGAAAAGAGTAAACAAAACCAAACCACCAACAACACAATCAGAAGAGGCAGTAACCAACCCATCAGCAAACACGAGCTAATTTCTCAAAAGCCCACAATCTCACACACACACACACCCCCACCACAGTGTTATGCTTACCTGCTCTTTCCAGGGTCACACCCTGCGGCCATCATCTCTCAGGGTACCTGAGACAGCAAGAGGCACAGAATTAGCACAGCAGTCGCTAGACGTCACCAGCCCCATGCTCCTCCTCCATCAGCCACAGCTCAACTCAAAGGCTCATGCCATTCCAAAGCTGGCCTGCATAGCGCCTGCAAAACAAAAGGTAAACGCTTAACCGAGCAACCACCCAATACTTCGATATTCAACACCGACCCAGCCCACAACCACCTCACCTTCTCAAACTCCTCATTGGCCTGCGGCATGGCTCCTCTGAGGCTGCGTGCCCCACGTGGAAAAAACAAAGCGGGAGACGCATGCCGAGAGGCCGCCTGAAACCTTAGCCTGCTTGGACCGATTCCCAACTCCCTCTCCTCTACCTTGGCCACTCAAATACCCCGCTCTGTCATCAAGAGCTTGCCACATCAAAGCATGCGCACTGCCTGCTAAGTCAAACAAGGGGTGATTCCAACTTTACCAACAATGCAACACCTCCAAAGGAACAGTTCCTTTAACCCAGTAGTCAGAGCTCACCTTGCCAGAGACACCTCCAGCACTCATGGCCGCTTCACTCCTTGCTTCACAACTGAAAATTAATAAAAGAAAAAAGAAATCCCTATCAGCTAGTCATAGAGCCACCAGCCACATCTTCCCTCCCACTCCACTCACAGATCCACCTCCTTATGGCACTCCGCTCCCCTCCTCCGTTGCTCTGGGGCACACATCTCATCTCTCCGCATCTGAATAAAGCCCCATATTGAATGAATCAGCCTGGATGCAGAGCGAGAGCTTAACAAGTCCAGAGACTTTGTTTCCATCTAGGAATACCAGTACTCCAGCTACAACCAGCCATTTAAAAACCAGTACAACCCTCCTATCGCTGTGCCACCTACCCCTGACTCAACAGCCCCGGGCAGAGCAGCTCCAAGCCAAGCACACCTGTGCACGGACCAACACAACACAGAAGACTACAGACAAGGTGATTCAGAGAGAAAACTATCAGCAAGAAGAATGACTCCCAGATGGGAGGTGCCATCCGGCAAGATGACCTACAGCATCCAAAACACTAAGACAAGGAGGCTCTACGGCAGACCCCCGAGGAGTCCCACGTAACAGCCTGTTAAAAGATGGTACTGTCAAAACCGAGACCATGGACGCGCCAGAAGCCTGTCATCAAGATCTAGGAACATCAAGAGGCAGGGAAGAACTCCCAGTCTGAGAAAACGGACGACTAGAGAGCAGAGCTGCCAAAGCAGCCCAAAAGAGCAACGCAAAAAGAACCGACTGGAATATGACGAGACCAATCCATGCTTTAGAGCTCCGAACACATGAAAAGAAGCACCCGATTGGCGCTGTGCTGATAAGCAAGAGCATTCGAAACCCTAGGGACGGCACCTAAAGCGCATGCCGCGCTCCCCCGGCAAAAAGCACGATGAGGACATCGAGACCTGAGGAAGGCCTAAGGCACAGAACACAGACTACACAAACTGCACGCCACCATGGACACAGGCTGGAACTGCCCTGCCCGGGACACACTGCTCTCATGCTGAAAGGCAACCCGCTCCCTTCGCCTGCCCACACAGGACAGCTCCTGCCCTCCTACTCTAACTTTAAAACCCCTCCCGGCACTTCCCAGCTCTGTCCCTCCCTCCCAGCCTCTCCCCAGCCCGGGTCCCTCAACATAGCTTTCAGAAGGCTGAGGGTCCCAATCCATCCTCCACAAAACCACAGAGGCTAACTAGGATGTTCCTCAAAGGGACACATTGCTCTTCAACATCTGCAATTTAAAAAACAAACAAACAACAAATCAGAAAAGGGAGTAAGCATCCCACTGGCCAACACCAACTACTTCCCCAACTCCCACCTCCTCACAAGTGCCACCATGTTCGCTTCCCCACTTGTTCGACTCAGACCCTGCAGCTGTCGTCACTCCTGCTACCTAAGGTACCGAGAGACACTAAGTGAGCATGGCGCTCATGAGAATTCATCAGCCCCACACTCCTCCTTCACTAATCCACAGCTCACCTCAAATGCTCACCCAATTCAAAGATAGCCCACACAGCACCTCCAGAACAGAAGGTAAACGCTGAACCGAGCAGCCACATAATACTTCACTATTCAACACCGACCCGGCCGACGACCGCCTCACCTTCTCGGACCAGCATGCAGCTTTGCAGGAGACCTTATAGCACACTTCACGGTACGTAAAGGGTGCCTATAAGAAACCTGCAGAGGGACTTTTCACAAAGGAGTACAGCAATAGGACAAGGCCATAACGACTTTAGTCCTAAAGAGGGTACGTTTAGTTTAGGTGTTAGAAAGACATTTATCACTAGGGGTGGTGAGGCACTGGAACGCATTGCCCAGAGAACCTGCAGGTGCTCCCTCCCTGGAAGCATTCAAGGCAAGGTCAGATACGGCTTTCAGCAACCTGGTCTCACGGAAGGTATCCCGGGGGGGGGGTGGGGTGTGTGGAACTAGAGGATCTTTATGGTGCCTTCCAACCCAAACCATTCTACAATTCTATAACATTCAAAACCAACTGGAAAACTCATCTGAGAAGGGCTGGTGAACCTTCCTCCCTTTCCCAGCAGTCCCAGAACTTAAGAAACCCCTTTTCTTCTCCTCAACTGTCAGGAAAGGAACCTCACTGCTTCCTCAATCTGCACTCCTGAACCCCCTTCAGTGGCTACTCCTCAGGAGCCGCTCTTCTGAGCCACATCCCAAATTCTGGGGGCACCCCCTAACCTACAGCTTCCCAGAGAATCTGAGCTCTGCTCCATGCCCACAAAATAAAGTCAATTCCCAAGGCTTGTAATGTAAGAGGGGCCTGCCACCAGCTGCAAAGATTCTAGGGACAACATGGCATCCTGTGGGCAATGAGGAAAGGCATTGAGGCATCCCAAACCCTGAAAGGCACTGTGCCTCACAGCCCTTCTGCTTTCATCAGTAGTACTAAAACTCCATATTCAAACACATGCAAGACACTCCCCCTAAGCCCTGCTAAACAATGTCACCATCAGTCCTGTTAAGAGAGATATCATCAACTTATACAGCACACAGCAGAACTGGTGAAAAAAACAAGGTTCCATTTTCAAAAAAGTTGGGAATTCCAGGGAAACACAACACATGAAGAATTAAAAAAAACAGTGCCTGCTATTAAACAATCTTTCTAACCCTGAACACTCAAAACAAATCTACTGACCTGAAAAAAAGAAAGGGGGGGAAAAAAGCACAGCTGTATAAAAGTGTTACTTTCTACCACACATGCTGCAGAACCTTGACTGGTCCTGAAGCTCTTACCTCAGGCAGACACCTCTTCCCAAAGGGCTGAGCCAGCTCAAAAGCTGCAAAGAACTCAAGGAAGAGCTGAGCACCAACACCAGAGAAACCCAGGAGCACAATGAGCTCCCTCAGCAGAGGCTGCGGCTCAATTAGCCCGAGCCCCCACCCACCACCCTTAGCACAATCACCTGAGAAAGGGGAAGGGCAAACCACAAGCAGTTATAGGGTCAGCTGGAGGAGCAGCAGCACTGTCCTCACCTGCCTTAAATTTACAGCAAATGAGACCCTGAACAGAGAAAGTAAACTCCCCCAGGAAAGGACACTAATTGCTCCTGTGCTACAGCTACACCTATTGCACCAGCAATAGGACCAGGTATGAAATTAAATTTAGTTTGTCTGGGGTGTAGATAGAAAAAAAAAGATGCCCTTCTAAACTAGGTAAGAAACTAGCTCATTAAATGCAATGACACTGTTGTTGTTACCAAAATTGATGTGCTTCAGTTTCCTATAAAAAAAACCCAAAACACTCTGGGGTTATGCTTCACTTCTAGCAAAGCTGTGCATACCACCTTACTTCTACCAGAACTACCTTCTGGATAGGAATGAATCAAAGAGCAGAATTCGATCCCTTAAGAATTCCATCTCCAAAATATCTCTGGTTGCAAAACAAATTCTTTACTGTGAATAGCCAATGATGCAGAGTCCCCCTGAGCATGTCTCCACCTGACTCCCTTAACAGAGGTACAAGAGCCCCAAAGCACAAAAGACACCACATGTTCATGCTCCTTTCCATGGAGGGGCATGGAAATACATGGGGGGAAAAGGAGCAGCCATGTCCCAGAAGGGCAGGGGGGCAACAACACCCCCTGCAGTCATGCAGGAAATGGTCAGCTGAAGCCACACCCCTGCACTTTGGGGGGGGGGGGGGGAACACAGACAGGACAGCAGCCACAAATAACACCAAGAATACATGGAACTTCAGGGATACACAGCAGGTGGGGGAGAAGGGTGTGACACCCCCACCAATCAGCATGGGAAAAAACTCACAAGGAAGGTGTGTTAGATGGATAATTCGCAGTGGTAAGATACATGCACAAGAACATGCACATGCTGGGGGGGTCATGCATAAGGTTTACCTTCACCAGGGGCTCCACCTAGGTAATCCACAGTAGGTGAACTCATCTGGAATAATCTGCAACAGCAGTTCCACTCTGGGGGAACCTCCTAACCTACAGCTTCCCAGAAACTCTGAGCTCTGCTCCATGCCCACAAAGTAAAGTCAAGTCCCAAGCCTTGTAATCTACAAGGGGCCTGCCACAAGCTGCAAAGATTCTAGGGACAACATGGCATTCTGTGGGCAATGAGGAAAGGCATCCCAAACCCTGAAAGGTATTGTGTCTCATGGCTCTTCTGCTTTCTTCAGAAATACTAAAACTCCATATACAAATACATACAGGACATTCACCCTAACCCCTGCTAAACAATGTCACCATCGGTCTCATTAAGAGAGATATCATCAACTTACACAGCATACAGCAGAACTGGTGAAAAAAACAAGGTTCCATTTTCCAATAAAGTTGGAAATTCCAGGGAAACACAATACATGAAGAATTAAAAGAAAAAAAACAAACAAAAACAAACAATGCATACTATTAAACTGTCTTTCTACCCCTGAACACTCAAAACAAAACTACTGACCTGAAAAAAAGAAAAGGGGAAAAAAAGCTGCATACAAGTGTTACTTTCCACCACACATGCTGCAGAACCTTGACTGGTCCTGAAGCTCTTACCTCAGGCAGACACCTCTTCCTAAAGGGCTGAGCCAACTCAAAAGCTGCAAAGCACTCAAGGAAGAGCTGAGCACCAGCACCAGAGAAACCCAGGAGCACAATGAACTCCCTCAGCAGAGGCTGTGGCTCAAATACCCCTGAGCCCCCACCCACCACCCTTAGCACAATCACCTGGGAAAGGGGAAGGGCAAACCACCAGAAGATATAAAGTCAACTGGAGGAGCAGCAGCACTGTTTTCACCTGCATTAAATTTACAGCAAATGAGACCCTGAACAGAGAAAGCAACACTTACTGGCAACTACAATACCTGCTCCTGTACTACAGCTACAACTACTGCATCGGCAATGTGACCAGGTAAGGAGTTAATTTTAATTTTTCTGAGACGTAGACAGAAAAAGACATGTGTGTCTTTAAACTAGGTAGGAAATTAGCTCGTTAAATGCAATAACAATGTAGTTATTAAAATCACATCGGTCAACGGTGAGGCCAGCAGACGCAATTGTAAGTTGGCAACTAAGCGCTAGATTGAGGCAGACCGGGAGGTTCCTGAGGTCCAGGAGCCCCGGGGAAGAGCAGAGGGACCGTGCAGAGCAGGCAGCTCTCACGAGACAGGCTGCCGCGGCATGGGCATTGCCAGGGGCAACTGTGGGAGATTTAAATGGCCCTGAGGAGCACAGGAAGCAGCGCGTGGTGCGTCAGACAGGTGTGCCGTGGTGCGGCAGTTTGCGCTGCAGTTCGTGAGGGCAGGGCGCAGCCCCCCCCCCCCCCCCCCCCCAGCTCAAGCAGGCTACTGAAGCGGTGGGCATCGTCCTCAGAAGGGGACCCCAGTATCGCTGCCACTGAGGTGAAAGCCATCGCTAGGAAAAATGTGGTGACGCAGACTGAGCTCCCATGTAAACGTGCAGCTGTCCGGGTATCTGGCTGCGGGGAGTGCCCGAGTCTATCACTGATGCTGGAGGGCAGCGGGGACACCTCTTGTGTGAGATGTGACCAGGTAGATGATCTGCTCAGCCTGGTGGCAGAGCTGAAGGAGGAAGTGGAAAGGTTGAGGAGTATCAAGGAGCATGAGAGGGAGATAGATTGGTGGACCCACACCCTACCATCCCTGGGGCAGAGGCAGCGGATGGAGGCTCCGCGAGAAGCGGAGGTTCCCCTGCCCCATCGCCACCGGGCAGGAGGGGACCTAAGAGATGCAGGGGAATGGATACAGGTCCCTGCTCGGGGAGGCAGGCGAGTCCCCTCCCGGTCTCCCTCACCTTCCCAGTTGCCCCTATGGAACAGGAACGTGGCTCTGGAACTTGAGGACCAGGTCAATGAAGATCAGGGTGTAGGTGAAGCCCTATCCAGGGAGGTGCCCAGGCTCAGTCGGGCAGCCCCATGCGTTCCCAAAGCCCCCAAAAAAAAGAAAAAGGAGGGTAATTGTCATAGGCGAGTCCCTTCTGAGGGGGACAGAGGGCCCAATATGCAGTCCTGACCCATCCCACAGGTTGAGGAGGAGAGGGAAGGCCGATAAGGCAGATATTGTGCTGAGAGTCTGTAACAGACCGCCTGGCCAGGTTGAAGAGACGGATGAACCATTCTACAAGTGGCTGGCAGGGCACTGGGGCGATTAGTGGAAGGAGCACAGGTACTGTTTTCCTCAATCCCTTAGTGGCAGGGAAATATACTGAAAGGAACAGGAAACCACACCTGGTGATGACGTGGCTCAGAGGCTGGCGCCATCGGTGGCGTTTGGGGTTTTTTGATCACGGGGAGGTTTACACGGCACCGGGCTTGCTAGTGACAGATGGTATCCGGCTATCTCAAAGGGGTAAAAGAATCCTCGCTCGTGAGATGGTGGGCCTCAGAGAGAGGGCTTTAAACTAGGGTTGAAGGGGGTAAGTGTTGAGGAATGCTAAATGGAACAGGGTCACAAGTCTGCAGAGGCGTTGTGCAAGCAAGAAGATTTCTGCTTCGACAAGACAGTGGCGAAAGCAAGGAACTTTGTGAAGAGAAGTTGTGGTTGAAGAAATGTAAAAATAAGTAGCCTGTAACCGTAAGTATGTGCAGTATGTGAGTGTAACTTTTTTATCATGTAACGAATAAGAGAATGACTAGTAGGCATATGTTATAGAAATCATATAAAAGAACCCTGTTAGAAATAAAGATTGAAGACGCTTGCAGGATCTCATATTGAGTGTTCTGTGTCTTCCCTGCTCGAAACTCTCCGCAAGTGGTGCCCAAACAGGGACCGACAGGGACTTACACTTTCCCTGTGGAAACCAGTGGAGAGGAGCAGATCGATGGAAAAGTCCTGCCGTGCAGCCAGCAGGAGCCTTTGCACATGTGATAATGCAGATGGAAATGGGTCCCGAGAAATGTCTGGAGTCCATGCGTTTGGCTCGGGAAGGCCTGTCAAACGTAAGGGAAGCTCCAGCCACTCCATCATATATGTCAATCAAACAGGGAACCCAAGAGCCTTTGTGGATAGGCTCACAGCAGCCTTGAATAAGGCAAATATGCCTCGGGCTCGAAAAGCTGCACTGTTGCGACAATGTGCTTTGGAAAATGGTAACGCTGCCACCAGAGCTGTATTGGTTACTTTGCCAGCTGATGCATCAATTGAACTAATGTTAGAACGTATGAGCAAGGTCCCTGTAGGTCCACAAGCAATGTTAGTGGAATCATTAGAGAAACTAGGGGAAAAGTTAATTGAAGGTCAACAACAGCAACAACAAGCCTTTGCAGCTGCCCTTGCACCTTTAAAACCAGCAGGGGGCAATAGAGGCTTTAATGACAGTAGGGGTGGAAAGTTTAAGTGTTATAGATGTGGAAAGCTAGGTCACAAGAGACAACAGTGTAGGGAGCCAGGAGTTTGGTGCCAGAACTGCCGGCAAGACACCCACAGTACCACTGCGTGCCGTCGATCGGGAAACGGGATGTCGAGCGCTAGGGGTCGCAGCGCGAGGACACCAATCGCGGCTCCGGTATCATTGAGGGACAACCTTACGCCAGCTCCAGAGCCACATCTCAACTCACCCCAGCGGGACAACCATCTCCAGCAACGCTTGGCAGCCTCGGATTGGACTTGGCAACAGCAGTAGATGTTACACTTATTGACCCTAAACCACAAAAGATTGCTACAGGAATATGCGGAAAAATAATTATAAATGGCAAGAGACAAGGGGCATTGCTGTTGGGATGTTCATCAAGTGGAATAAAAAGAATATTTGTGCTGCCTGGAGTAATAGACAGTGACTTTGAAGGTGAAATCTATATTGTAGCACAAACTTTGTTTCCTCCAATTGTTATACCGAAGGGAAGCAAGATAGCACCGTTGGTGCCATTGTTACAATTAACCAAGGGAATGACAACTGGAAATCAGCAAATTAGAGGTGATAGAGGATTCGGCTCGACAGGAGGATTAGTGATGTTATCCATGCCTCTCACAGAAAGACCAATAACAACAGTCACTCTGGAAAATAAAGGGGAGAGAGTTATTTTACAAGCCTTGTTGGACACCAAAACTGATATTTCTATCGTCGGCGAACATTTTTGGCCAGAATCGTGGCCAACAAGGACTGTTGCTGGAGGCGTGGAAGGAGTTGGGGGAACAGCTAGTGTTCAACAAAGTCAGGATAGAATTGTAGTTTATCTAGATGGACAAAGAAACAATGCCACAATTACTGTAATGCCCTTCCCTCATGGAGTTTCAGCCTTGATTGGATGAGATATTCTTCTCCAGTTAGGAGTAAGATTGACAACTGAGTCGCCTTTTTAGGAGCGGTCACTGATTGGACTTTCCCGATTCCTTTAGTTTGGACAAATGATGAACCTGTCTGGATCGAACAGTGGCCGCTAAGGAAGGAAAGTCTGGAACAAGCAGAAATATTGGTAGATGAACAATTAGCGTTGGGACATATTAAACCTTCAACTAGCCCGTGGAATACACCCATTTTTGTTATCAAGAAAAAATCGGGCAAATATCAGCTATTACATGATCTCAGAGCAGTCAATGAACAGATGCAAGCCATGGGAGCGCTTCAACCGGGAATGCCTAGCCCAGCTATGTTACCGATAGGCTGGCATTTATTAATTATTGACTTAAAAGACTGTTTTTTCACCATCTTTTTACATCCCAGAGATACTGAACGCTTTGCTTTTACGTTACCATCGGTTAATCGAGCTGGCTCAGCTCGCAGATTTGAATGGATTGTACTTCCACAAGGCATGAAAAACAGTCCTACTTTATGTCAACTTTTTGTGGACGATGCCCTGAGAGAAATCCGATCAACCTGGGACAAGACGATAATATATCACTATATGGATGATATTTTGTTGGCCCAACAACAACCATTTTCTGCAAACCAGGAACAATATCTTGAAGATACATTATATAAGCATGGTTTGAAAAATGCAACAGAAAAGATACAACCAGTGTGGAAATATTTGGGATGGCTTATTACAGACTCCCAGGTACGGTCACAAAAACTAGAAATACAGACTGATGTCAAGACTTTGAACGATGCACAAAAGCTGCTAGGAGACTTACAGTGGCTGAGACCAATAGTGGGAATTACCAATGAGGAGTTAGAAGTTTTACGACCTTTGTTAAAGGGAACTGATCCGTCCTTACCGGTGAAATTATCAAGTCTGCAAGAAGAGACAAAAAAAACCATCTCCACTGTCATTACATCTGGTATGGTGGACCGCTTTGATCCAGATTTACCTGTTGATCTCACTATCTTACACTCCAAGAATCGGTTCATAGGTACATTAACCCAATGTAAAAAGAAAAAGGGGGAGCCTCGGGTTTTAGAGTGGCTCTTTACGTCTTTGCGACCAAAAAAGACGATACGACAAAAAGATGAGATTTTGGCAGAGTTAATTCGTAAAGGTAGAATGCAATTGTTACAGATTTTGGGTAAAGAACTGGGAACAATTTATCTCCCAATTCGGCGAGAAGATTTGGACTGGTGGTTACAACATTCGGAAATGTTGCAATTGAGTTTATTGACCCAGGGTGTGTCTATCAGTTTAAGCCCTTTAAAAAGTCCAGTGCTAAAATGGATGTCTGGAACAGGATGGATTGAAAAACCAAAGAGAAGTGAAGCTCCTATTAAGAATGCATTAACTGTTTATACAGATGCGGGTAGAAAATCGCAGACAGCAGCTGTCACCTGGGAAGTGAATGGACAGTGGAGTCATCAGATAATTGCAGCAGAAAAAGGAGATTCGCTGCAATTGTTAGAATTGTCAGCAGTCGTATGGACTTTTGTTAAGTGGATAAATGAACCAATTAATGTTGTTTCTGATTCTTATATGTGGCTGGAATAGTATACCGAATAGAAGGAGCAAGGATAAAAGAGGTTAACAATCCTAGATTGTTTGAGTTATTACGGCAACTTCAATCTGCCGTACATCAACGGTCAGAACCATATTGCGTGATTCATATTAGAAGTCATAAATGGTCAGAAGGTTTGGGTGAAGGTAATCAGAAGGCTGATCAATTGGTATCTTTGACTGTACCTCTAAGTGAGTTTGTGAAAGCTCGTGAGGCACGTGAAGCCTTTCGCCAAAATGCCAAGGGACTGTTCAAACAATTCAGAATTACCATAGATGAGGCTAAAGGTATTGTACGAAGCTGTCCAAAATGTAGCCGGTTTGGTCCAGGTTTGGGAATAGTAGTAAATCCCAGGGGTCTTGGTCCGAATGAACTATGGCAAATGGATGTAACCTATGTAAATGGATTTGGGCATTTAAAATATGTTCATGTAACCATTGATACTTACAGTAAATATATATGGGCAACAGCTCAGGCTGGAGAAAAGGCACTCCATGTAGTTAGACATCTTACTACATGTTTTGCTGTTATGGGGGTGCCTCAAGAGATTAAGACTGATAATGGTCCAGCATATATCAGTACAAAAGTTCAAAAGTTTGTGCAAATGTGGGGGGTGAAACATGTAACAGGTATACCACACTCACCCGCTGGTCAAGCTATTATAGAAAGAACACATCAAGTATTAAAACGATATTTAGTAAAGAATGATGATACTGTGGATATACAAGAACGTCTACCTCATACATTGTTTACTTTAAATCATCTTTGTATTCTGGGGCAAGATCAGCCTGCAGCCTGCGTTCATTATATAAAGCCAAAACCAAAGTCTGCTGAGTCGCCAAAAATTAGGGTTAAATATAGAGATTTGAAAACTGGGATTTGGCAAGAACCAGCTGAAGTTGTTTATCAGGGAAGAGGTCACATGCGTGTACTTACCCCAACAGGGTTACAATGGATTCCGTCCAGATGGACTAGACCAGCTGTAAACGATGTTTCTACTGAGACGCCTGGTTTGTAAATAGAACTATAGACTGTTTAATCATTACTAACAATTTTGAACCTTCGCTTGCTTTATAACAGAAAATGGATAGAATTATAACTGGGATGAAGATTTTAATCACATTGTCTGTTATCTTAGGAAAGGGATTGGGAAACCTTCACAAGATTGATCTTTGACAGAATATGTGGATTACTTGGGCTAACGAGACAGGACAGGATTCATTTTGTCCATCATTAGCTACCCCATCTGATCCGTTTCGTACGTGCTTAATTGGGGTCCCTTTAAAAAACATGAGAGGATTTGGGCCTTGGACGACAGCCAAAGTTTATGATGATCTAAATCAAGCAAAGACTGATTTCTGTACCATTCGGCCTGGATTAACCACAAACAATTGGTGTGACACATTAAATATCTCCATAAATCCTTTGGGAGCCCAAACACATAGCATTATTAAGAAATGGAATGTTACTGGTATAGAGCCTCAGGAACTTAATATTTTGGGGTCTGTACCTGGAGATTATTGTTTAACTTTTGGGGATTATCAAGGTAAAGATTTAGTTAAAGTTAAGAACTTTAGACCTGAAAAGCCAAGAAATGATAGTATCTGGATTACCCCTAAATCTTTTTGGTACTATAACATTACTGGTTATTGTAATGGTTGGAATTGGCCCGTAACCAGGTATGGCAAAGTAAAAAAAGGCAAAAATGTTACCACCAGGACTATTTCTTATTTGTGGGGATCGTGCTTGGCCAGCTATACCTACAAAAGCACAAGGAGGACCGTGTTATCTTGGCAAATTAAAGTTGTTTGCCCCCAGCATTCATCAATTGTTGAATATGAGTAATATAAGTCACAAATCTAAACGTGCTAGATGTGATACATATCAATTGGGACCTGAATGTAAAGATAATGTGGAATTGTGGGAACGCCCGACTGTTATTTTAGCATCTCTTTTTACACCCCAAGCTGCCTCTGCCAAAGCACTAACCCAATTAAAACGGCTAGCTTGTTGGACAGGAAAACAAATTAATATTACCTCCAGAATAGTAGATGAACTCATCGCTGATGTCGATGGTATACGGCATACCTTATTGCAAAATCGAGCTGCCATTGATTTTTTGTTGTTAGCACACGGACACGGTTGTGAAGAGTTTGAAGGAATGTGTTGTAGGAATCTTTCTCATCACTCTGAATCTATACATAAGAAACTTTCCCAATTGCAAGATAACATGAAAAAGCTTACTGTTGTTATAAATCCTGTTGATGACTGACTTGAAAATGGGGAATTACCGGTTGGTTAAAAACCTTGATGAAGGTAGGCATTCGGTTTTTTGTTATTATCATTATTGTACTTGTTATTATTTGTCGTACTTTTTCTTGTGTGAAGAAGGGTCTAGAATGAGTTGTGAATCCAGTTTGGATTGTTCAACAAAAAGAAAAAGGGGGAATTGTTGAGGAATGCTAAATGGAACAGGGTCACAAGTCTGCAGAGGCGTTGTGCAAGCAAGATTTCTGCTTCGACAAGACAGTGGCGAAAGCAAGGAACTTTGTGAAGAGAAGTTGTGGTTGAAGAAATGTAAAAATAGGTAGCCTGTAACCGTAAGTATGTGCAGTATGTGAGTGTAACTTCTTTATCATGTAACCAATAAGAGAATGACTAGTAGGCATATGTTATAGAAATCATATAAAAGAACCCTGTTAGAAATAAAGATTGAAGACGCTTGCAGGATCTCATATTGAGTGTTCTGTGTCTTCCCTGCTCGCAACTCTCCGCAGGTAAGGGATAAGACTAGGTGCACCAGAGGTGAGCCTGGGGGCAGCGTGTGACGACGTTAGGGGTGGATTCGATAGGCCAGCTCGAATGCATCTATGCCAACGCACGCAGCACAGGCAATAAACGGGAGGAGCTGGAAGCCATTGTGCGGCAGGATACATATGACTTACTCCCCATCACGGAAACATGGTGGGACGCCTCCTGTGAGCGGAGTGATGCGACGGATGGCTACGAGCTCTTCAGAAGGGATCGGCAAGGTAGAAGAGGTGGCGGGGTGGCTGTCTATGTTAGGCAGGGTTTGGACCGTACAGAGCTACCCGAGTGCAATGACAAGGTGGAGCGCTTATGGGTAAGGATGAGAGGGAAGGCCAATAAGGCAGATATTGTGCTGGGAGTCTGTTATAGACCGCCCGACCGGGTCAAAGTGACGGATGAATCGTTCTACAAGCGGCTGGCAGTAGTCTTAGAATCGCGTGCCCTTGTTCTCGTGGGGGACTTCAACTGTCCAGACGTCTGCTGGAAATATGCCACAGCAGAGAGTAAACAGTCTAGGAGGTTCCTGGAGCGTGTGGAAGATAACTTCCCAACACAGGCGGTAGGTGAGCCGACCAGGGGAGGAGCCTTGCTAGATCTATTGTTTACAAACAGGGAGGGACTGGTGGGAGGTGTGATGGTCACAGGCCGCCTTGGGCTTAGCGACCGTGAAATGACAGAATTCTCAATTCTTGGTGAGGCAAGGAAGGGGGGTAGCAAAACCAGTGCTCTGGACTTGCGGAGGGCAAACTTTGGCCTCTTTGAGGCAGTGGTTGAGAGAGTCCCTTGGGAGATGGTCCTGAAGGGCAAAGGGGTCCAGGAAGGACGGACATTCTTTAAGAAGGAAATCTTAACAGCTCGGGACCAGGCTATTCCCCCGTGCCACAATGTCGAATCGCCGAGAAAAACGACAGGCCTGGCTGAACAGGGGGCTTTTGCTAGGAGTCAGGAAACAAAAGGAGAATCTATCATCTCTGGAAGAAAGGGTGGGCAACCTGGGAGGAGTGCAGGGATCCTGTTAGGTCATAGAGAAAGGAAATTAGAAAGACAAAAGCTCAGCTAGAAGGAAATCTGTCCGCTGTCATAAGAGACGACAAAAAATGTTTTTACAAATACATTAATGGTCAAAAGAATCCCAAGGAACATATCTATCCTTTAAGGGATACAGAAGGGAACGTTGCCACCAGAGATGAGGAAAAGGCCGAGGTACTTAATGCCTTCTTTGCCTTAGTCTTTAAGAGGGAGACCAGTTGTCCTCAGGGTACTCTGCCTCCTGAGCTGGAAGGTGAGAATGAAGAGCAGAATATATGCACACACACACACACGCACCCCTTAATCCATTAATCTGGAAGGAAATAGTTAGTGACCTACTACGCTATCCGGATGCTCACAAATCCATGGGACCAGATGGAATCCATCCAAGAGGGCAGAGGGAACTGGCAGAAGTGCTTCCCAAGCTGCTCTCCATCATCTATTGTTGATTCTGGTCAACGGGGGAGGTCCCAGAGGACTGGAGGCTTGCCGGTATGATGCCCATTTACGAGAAGGGTTGGAGGAAGGATCTGGGGAACTACGGGCCTGTCAGCCTGACCTTGGTACCGGGGAAGATTATGGAACAGTTTGCCTAGAGCGCTCATGTGGCAAGTGTGGGACAAGCAGGGGATTGGGCCTGGTCAGCGTGGGTTTATGAAAGACAGGTTCTGCTTGACCAACCCGATCTCCTTCTATGACCAGGTGACCCACCTAGTGGATGAGGGAAAGGCTGTGGATGTTACCTACCTTGACTGCAGCAAGGCCTTTGATACCGTGTCTCATGGCATACTCCTCGAGAAGCTGTCATCTCCTGGCTTAGACAAGCGTACTCTTTGCTGGGTGAAAAACTGGCTGGATTTGATTCCATTGTAGGGAGCAGAACAGAGATGTAGCAAGAAAGGAAAAAAAGGAAGGGAGGGAGAACAAAGGGAGAGAGACACAAATACTCGAAGAAGGACAAAGGGATGACAGAGGAAAAAAATAGCGATAGGCTGCAGGAGAGAGATGGAGGAGTTCAAAAAAGACACAGGGAGCATGACAGAACGAGAGTGAGAAACAAGGGCCAGACCAGGACAGCACTGGAGGAAAAAACAACTGTGATTGACAGGCTGTGAGAGAGATATGGAGGAAGAGAGAAAAGAGAAGGGACAGCTAGCTCGAGAGGGGGATGCAGTTAGAAAGGATAGAAGAGGGAAGGAAACAGAGAAATACAGAAAAGATCACAAGAGGAAGCAGGGCAGAGGGACAGCAATAGAAGAAAAAAGGGAGAGGCATCTGGACAGATGGAGAAAAAAGCAGGAGGAATAGATACAACGTGATACAATGGGACAGAAAGTAAGATAGCGTGACAGATGAGAATAATGACAAGAGATAGAGACTATGAAAAGCACAGGAGATTGCAGAGAGAAAGAGAAGACATGAATAAAAAGAGTAGGGAACACCACAAACGGTCAGGGAAAGAGAAAAACAGGAAGGACAACAGGGACAGTGAAATACAGAATAAAAAAAAAAAACCCTCACGTATTACACACATATAATCCACTATCAAGCCCACTTCAGAGTTACACAGTACCTCAGCCCCTTTAAGAAAAGTAACACCGCGCCCGAGCCCATTTCGGCGGCGCACCGCGCCCGAGCCCATTTCGGCGGCGCACCGCGCCCGAGCCCATTTCGGCGGCGCACCGCGCCCGAGCCCATTTCGGCGGCGCACCGCGCCCGAGCCCATTTCGGCGGCGCACCGCGCCCGAGCCCATTTCGGCGGCGCACCGCGCCCGAGCCCATTTCGGCGGCGCACCGCGCCCGAGCCCATTTCGGCGGCGCACCGCGCCCGAGCCCATTTCGGCGGCGCACCGCGCCCGAGCCCATTTCGGCGGCGCACCGCGCCCGAGCCCATTTCGGCGCCGCACCGCGCCCGAGCCCATTTCGGCGCCGCACCGCGCCCGAGCCCATTTCGGCGCCGCACCGCGCCCGAGCCCATTTCGGCGCCGCACCGCGCCCGAGCCCATTTCGGCGCCGCACCGCGCCCGAGCCCATTTCGGCGCCGCACCGCGCCCGAGCCCATTTCGGCGCCGCACCGCGCCCGAGCCCATTTCGGCGCCGCACCGCGCCCGAGCCCATTTCGGCGCCGCACCGCGCCCGAGCCCATTTCGGCGCCGCACCGCGCCCGAGCCCATTTCGGCGCCGCACCGCGCCCGAGCCCATTTCGGCGCCGCACCGCGCCCGAGCCCATTTCGGCGCCGCACCGCGCCCGAGCCCATTTCGGCGCCGCACCGCGCCCGAGCCCATTTCGGCGCCGCACCGCGCCCGAGCCCATTTCGGCGCCGCACCGCGCCCGAGCCCATTTCGGCGCCGCACCGCGCCCGAGCCCATTTCACATATATGGAGCTACAGCTCCAATTTCAAAGTTGTGCAATCACTAGAGGCAGGAATGCACCCCCTCCATTAACCCAGCAGCAGCTACATTTACCTCAAGGTATCTACAACTCGCCCTTGGATGCCTAATGCCAACAGACACTTTCACTCACTTCAACAGCTAAGTTTACCTATGGGCACATGCTTCGCTCCGCACTTGCCTTTGTGATTGCCATTAGTACTGTGATTCCCACAAGGACACCTAATTACCTGTCTTTCTTTCGTTTTGTTCTTAGTGCTTCATTTGGTCCATTACTCATTCCACATACTTTCAGCTATGTCAGTATTTAGAGTCCAATTCTACAACCTTCTTTTTCTACAATATATAGAAAAGACTTTATGGCCTCACTTGTCAAATATTTGACACTATTAGTTCTAGTCCTCTTTTAATCCTTATTTTTACAAATACATTTAAACTCCAGAAAATTAGCATTGCCTGAAGAAGAAATGCCACTATTTAGTACCTGCAGTGCTCTACGGAGCGGTCTTTTCCACATTCCTTGCTCCCATTACATCTGTCGCTGCACATCCAGAAGCTTTACTCCCTGAGGTGACATTACCTGCACGATCCCCGTTCCCGGGCAGCAAACGAGTGAGCTCCGATCATCTTGACAGACCATCCACTTCCACACCTCGACACAAAACCAGAAATTGAAAAATATATTTATATCACAAGCTAGAAAGAGCAACCAAATATTTTACAAACCCACCACAGACAAATAGACTTACACTCACACACTTCACAACCCTGGCCTACTCCATGCTGGCCATCTAGTCCAACTCCCCCCACCCTTCGCCCACAAAATCAACTGTCTTCCAAAAGACCATCCACTGAACAACATATTTCCCTGTGCTGACTGGCAATTACCAGGTTCCAGGGGAGCGCTCCACGGGAATGCCGTTCCCGGGAACCTTGAAAAAAATCACCCTGCCTTTGAAAACCCGGGCCCGAGGCAGACCCCAGTCCAAACATTGGCGATCAACATTGCCTCATGGAGCAGCTGGGGCCAGGGAAAAGAAAAAAAAATGGGGCACGGGAGGACACACCAAAAACCAACCCAGATCCCAGCTAGGCTTTTTTATTCTAAGTTTTGGGGTTTTTTTCCTAATTCCCTGAAAAAACATCTCAACTCTACATCCAACCTGAAAGGGAAAAAACCCCAAAAACTCTAAACCACATAACCCTACAAGGTTAGACACATTCACAACACACCACTCATTCAGACAACACGCACGCCAGCCCGCACTCTCACGTCATCTATCCTACCGCCCACAGGCCTGGAGAGGCCGTCACCCCGTGCCTGCAGCAGCAGGGGCCTCAAAAATTGCCCTACCTGCAAAACCCCGGGCCCCAGCCCAACCTCCTTCCAACCTCCCCACAAACTGCCCTTCCGTTACACCAATGTTTCAACACGCACCATCATCTCCACCATCCACTCATGTTCAACCCGATACTGAGCTTTCACAGTACCACGTGTCACAGTCCAACCTCCATAGCAGCCATGTCACCTAAATGCAAGGTTCCTTCAAGCACCTCTCGTGCCCTGTCATCACCTGCAAAAACAACACACAAAGCTTGTCAACAGACACTTCATCCTTGAGAGAGAAGTCAAGTCCTCCACCGCTCCCCTACCCTGCTTCCCACCTATTCCAAAAATAACACATCCTTACAGCCAGTGTCCTCCATGGCACTTGAAAAAAAAAACAGAGCATCACAAACACAGAGCTCTCCCAAAGTTACCAATCGCTCCAAGACCCATCACGCTGCTACTCAGACCTCAAGGCCTTGACCAGTTCTAGAGACCTGCCACAAAGCATCCGCATAAACAAGATGAACACCATTGCCCAGTTCCTGCCTTACTCAATGCTAGTTCACAGCCCAATTGCGATCCCCACAACTCTTTGCATGCAAAGAGCCCAAAGTCATTAAACCTTCTACGCTGCCTCTACAATGCCATACAGGACACACACGAACGTAGAGCCATGTAATTCACATGCAAATGTAATGCCATACAAGGCAGTACTCTTACCTCGGTCAAGGCAAAACAACTCAGAGCACTGCCATACCAGACAAAACAGAACAGGGCCAATGCAAGAGACTCTCACGTGACAGTCAATACAAGTACAGACCAAAACAATACAAAACCAATACAGAACCATAGAAGGCAAGGCAGTCTCAGGTGGCAATCCATACAAGTACAGAGCACTGCAATACAAAACACAATGCAGGGCCAGGCAATGCGAGACAGTCTCACATGACAGTCAATACAAATACACAACAAAACAACACAAGGCAAAGGCAAATACAGACCAATACAATGCAAGAAAACTGCAAAACACAGCAAAGCAAAGCAGTCTCATAGAGCCACCGGACCCATCTTCCTTCAGAGTCCACTCACGGACCCACCTCCTTACAGCGCTCTGCTGCCTTCCCCCATCACTCTGTGGGACGCATCCTGTCCCTCCACATCTGGAAAACAAACACCCCACAAACATATTGAACGAGTCACCTGGATGCAGAGCAAGAGCTTCACAACTCCAGAGGTCTTGATTCCATCTACAAAGTCCATCTGGAGTCCAGCTACAGCCTGTCATTGAAAAACAAACAAAAAAAACCAAAAACCCAACAAACAAACAACAACCCCCCCCCCACCACCCCCCACTGTAGGGTTCAATTATATGGAACTTAGTTGCTGGGCCTGAAAGTAGCTCATGGTTGCAAGAGCATTCCAGACACCTTTCCAGGCCCTGAACAGAACAAACAAGAAGGTAGAAGAAGAAAGATCCCAATTAGAAAAACACAGGTGCACATTCCGCGATAAAGGGACTTGGCACAACCGACCTCAATTCAGGGGCTTATCTCGACCGATTGGACTAAGACAAGTTTTGCATGCTCTAACATCGCCAGTTACATCCTGTGTGTATGTGCGTGTACAGAGCGAGTATAACTAACTGTATCTTAGGTTTATACGCGTGGACAGTATCGATGTAACCAATCACCGCTTACGCTTGTGCGTGTGGACACCACATGCTTGTGTGCAGCAGCCAATCAAAGCTTCTAAACAACTTAGAGAATTGTATAAGAATGATCAGCTAAGCTCAATAAAGGGGCGACTTTAATCATCATACTGGTGTTCTATCATCCGGGTCCCACACGGAGTAACCCTAAACCCTACACCCCACCAACCAAAAAAAAAAAATCAGGGCCAAACTTGGAGCCCATCACGTGCAAGTCTTAACACCTTAGAGAGTCAAATCCGCTTCACTGCCCCTCAACAGCCCCTGCCACATGGCTCCAATCGTCTCCGTGAAACACTATCGGCACGGCTGTCCGCACAGCCTGCTGATGGCTACTCGAGCCCAGATGACTGTACAACCCTCACCTAAACGGTCTAGGAACATCAACGTTTCACCCGTAGACTCTTATCGCTGTTCCACCTACCCCTGACTCTACATCCCCGGGCAGAGCAGCTCCAAGCCAAGCACACCGTGTGCAGAACGTCACCACGCGGAACGCTACCAACGAGGTGATTCAAAGAGAGAGAAAACTCTCGGCAAGAAGAATGACCCCCGGACGGGAGGCGCCGTCAGGCAAGATGACCTACGGGGCCGCAACCGCGAGGCCAGGAGGCTCCACGGCAGACCCAGAGAAGAGGAGTCAAATGGAACGGCCCGTTACAAGACAGCACTGTCAAAACCCAGACGACAGATGCGCCAGAAGCCTGGCGTCGGGACCTAAGGATGTCAGGATGCGGGGAAGAAGTCCCAGTCTGAGAAAACAGACAGCTAGAGAGCAGAGCTGCCGATGCAGCCCGAAATAATGCTGCTGTAGAGCACCGACCGGAACCCGCCGAGACCGATCCATGCTTTAGAGTTCCAAGCACAAGAAAAGAAGCACCCGATTGGCACCGGGCCGATGAGCAAGAGCATTCGAAACCCTAGGGACAGCACCCGAAGCGCATGCCTTGCTCCTCCGGCGCAAAGCGCGACAAGGACATCGAGACCCGAGGAAGGTCTAAGCGCACAAGACAGACTACACAAACTACACGCCACCGCGGACACGGGCTGGAACTGCCCGGTCCGGTACACACGGGTCTCGTACTGGAAAGCAACCCGCTCCCTTTCCCTGCACAAAGGCGACTGCTTTGGGACAGCCCTCTCTCCTGTGCTAACTTTAAAACTCCTCCCTGCAAGTCCCAGCTTTGTCCCTTCCTCCCAGCCTGGTCCCTCAACTTAGCTTTCAGAGGACCAAGGGTCCAAATCCAGCCTCCACAAAACCACACGGGCTAACTGGGATGTTCCTCAAGGGGACACATTGCTCTTCAACATCTGCAATGAAAAAAAACAAACACAAACAAATCAGAAAAGGGAGTAAGCATCCCGCTGGCCAACGCCAACTACTTCCCCAACTCCCCCCTCCTCACGAGTGCCACCGTGTTCGCTTCCCCGCTCATTCCAGACTCAGACCCTGCAGCCGTCGTCACTCGTGGTACCTAAGGTACCGAGAGAAACCACGTTAGCGTGGCACTCATGAGAAGCCATCGGCCCCATGCTCCTACTCACTAATCCACAGCTCACCTCAAACGCTCATCCAATTCAAAGATAGCCCACACAGCACCTCCACAACAGAAGATAAATGCTGAACCGAGCAGCCCCATAATACTTTGCTATTCAACACCAACCCGGCCGACGACCGTCTCACCTTCTCGGACCGCTCACCGGCACGCAGCTTTTCGGGAGACCTTATAGCAGACTTCACGGTACGTAAAGGGTGCCTATAAGAAACCTGTAGAGGGACTTTTTACAAGGGTGTACAGCCATAGGACAAGGCGGTAACAGCTTTAGTCCTAAAGAGGGTACATTTCGTTTAGGCATTAGGAAGACGTTTCTCACTAGGGGTGGCGAAGCACTGGAACGCATTGCCCAGAGAACCTGCGGATGCTCCCTCCCTGGAAGCATTCAAGGCCAAGTCAAATGGGGCTTTCAGCAACCTGGTCTCGCAGAAGGTGTCTCTGGGGGACTTGGAACTAGAGGATCTTTATGGTGCCTTCCAACCCAAACCATTCTATGATTCTATGACATTCAAATCCAACTGCAAAACTCCTCTGAGAAGGGCTGGTGAACCCTCCTCCCTTTCCCCCGCAGTCCCAAAACTTAAGAAACCCCTTTTCTTCTCCTCAACTGTCAGGAAAGGAACCCCACTGCTTCCTGACACCTCCTGCCCTCAATTTGCAACCCTGAACCCCCTTCAGTGGCTACTCCTCAGGAGCCGCTCTTCTGAGCCACATCCCAAATTCTGGGGGCACCTCCTAACCTACAGCTCCCCGGAGACTCCGAGCTCTGCTCCATGCCCACAAAATAAACTCAAGTCCCAAGGCTTGTAATCTACGAGGGGCCTGCCACCAGCTGCAAAGATTCTTGGGACAACGTGGCATTCTGTGGGCAATGAGGAAAGGCATCCCAAACCCTGAAGGGCACTGTGCCTCATGGCCCCTCTGCTTTCTTCAGAAATACTAAAACTCCGTATACAAATACATACAAGATGCTCACCCTAACCCCTGCTAAACAATATCACCATCGGTCTCGTTAAGAGAGATATCAACAACTTACACAGCAGTACTGGTGAAAAAAAACCCAACGTTCCTTCTTCAGTAAAGTTGGGAATTGCAGGAAAACACAATGCATGAAGAATAAAAAAACAAAAACAAAACCAATGCATACTATTAAACCATCTTTCTCCCCCTGAACTGATGCAGAGACTGACACTAGGCCTAGTAGATGTAGAAATAGAACGTATGTTTAGACTCAGTGTGTTGCTAAATAAAAGACTCAGGAATTTGTTAGAAGGTTAACAACTGCCTCCATAAGTTGATTTACATAGACAAGCCAAGGACATAAAGCACAGGATTCCCGTGTCTGTAATGTAAGACAAAATAACATGCCCTCTTTGAGGAGGTATTCTGTTTGATAAGAAAATATGTTGTCTCTTGTGATGACTGAGCCAAAAGCTAGGTGATAAGCAGAGAAGTTGTTTGTGGGGCCCAGAAGGGGATCATACTGCGCAAACTCATACAACAAAGTCCAAACAGCGGACAAGTGAGGAAGACTATGGAAGACCACCAGAGGACTCCAGAAGACCACCGAAGACCTTCAACACACATGCATAAAGGACATTTACATATGCTAATGACTTCTCGGAAAAAATCAATGAATATGTATATTATTTCTCGGAAATTTTATGAATATGTACGCAAGGCATGTATTTAACCTATATAATTAGTCCCAGCCAGGAAGCACGTTTGGAGGAGCGATCCCCCGTGCTTCCAGCGCTGCAATAAAGAATACCTAACTCCATCGCCGAATGCTCATTTTGAGAAAACAGAACACTCGAAACAAAATTACTGACCTGAAAAAAAGAAGGGGGGGGGGGGGGGGGGGGGAAAGCTGCATACAAGTGTGTCATGGTTTCAGCCCAGCCAGTAACAAAGGACCATGCAACTGCTCGCTCACTCCTCCTGCCCCCCTCCGGTGGGATAGGGAGGAGACAGAGGAGAGAAAAGGAAAAAAAAAAAAAGGAACCTCGAGGGCTGAGATAAAGGCAGTTTACTGGGACAACACAAAACAAAATTGCAACAACAACAACAACAACGGTACTAACAAAACAGTAAACAAAAAGTGATGCACAGTGCAAATGCTCACCACCCGGAACCTGACGCTCCGCCGCTTCCCCCACCGAAAGTCGAGCGCTTCCCGGGCCCGCTCCCCATTTATATACTGAGCATGATGTCACATGGTATGGAATAGCTCCTTGGCTAGTTCAGATCAGCTGCCCCAGCTATGCCCCCCACATCCCAGGTTCCTGTAAAAATTAACTCTATCCCAGCTGAACCCAGGACAAAGTGTTACTTTCTACCACACATGCTGCTGAACCTTGACTGGTCCTGAAGCTCTTACCTCAGGCAGATACCTCTTCCCAAAGGGCTGAGCCAGCTCAAAAGCTGCAAAGCACTCAAGGAAGAGCTGAGCACCAACACCAGAGAAACCCAGGAGCACAATGAGCTCCCTCAGCAGAGGCTGTGGCTCAAATAGCCCCGAGCCTCCGCCCACCACCCTTAGCACAATCCCCTGGGAAAGGGGAAGGGTAAACCACCAGCAGTTATAAAGGCAGCTGGAGGGGCAGCAGCACTGTCCTCACCTGCCTTAAATTTACAGCAAATGAGACCCTGAACAGAGAAAGCAACACTTACTGGCAACTACGGTACCTGCTCCTGTACTACAGCTACAACTGTTGCATCGGCAACGTGACCAGCTAAGGAGTTAATCTTGATTTTTCTGAGGCGTAGACAGAAAGAGATACGTGTGTCTCTAAACTAGGTAGGAAATTAGCTCGTTAAATGCAATAACAATGTAGTTATTAAAATCACATCAGTCACCGGCGAGGCCAGCAGACGCAATGGTAAGTTTGACGTGCGGAAAACAGACTCCACAATCAGCGAGACTGTAAAGTAGGTATGTGCATTCAGCGCTGGGTGGCACGGGGGGTAGTCCCACCAAAGTCATGCGCGCCCGACTCGGCGGTTCGCCTCAAGTTTATACCGTCTGGTGTTACATATTTACAATACGCTTATACATATGCATGACCTATCCCCGCTTCATATTAAAATTAGCTCCGAGAGGTCATTTCCATAGTCCCCTCCCAATTGCGCCTGCGCAGGGCCTCTTTATGGTGGTCATCTGGTGGTCACAGAGATGAAGATGGATGACTCCTCCTCGTCACCGCTAGTAACCTCTTCCCTTGCGCAGGCTCAGCGATTTCTTGGTATTCACCCAAGCCGCAAGACCAGTCTTACCTGGCTCTTGGGGCCTGCTCCTGCTTCTTACCAAGGATTGTCTTTACCTCATTGGCTGGTTCTTGGGACCAGCTCTTCTTATCAAGGACTGTCTCTACCTCAGCTAATTTCAATGATGTAAGCACTAACTTTCACCCCCCTTGATTATGTCTACTAAGATTCTTTTGACTCCCCTTGTCTCAGTCCCCCCTTTTCTAGAAAATAGTAAATTCTTTTACTATATTTAATCCTAGTACTTCTAACACATTATTTCCCTATCTAGCAACCTCTCAAAGTATTTGTTGGTCTCGAGTCCTCGTCGTAACTGATTCTTTTTTCCATTCACTGTAAGAGTCTCCTGTACTCTTACAGCACAAGAGGCCACATCGAACCACTATGCAAAGGACCACCGACAAGAGAATGATGATTATTACAGTGACAAACAAATGCTTTAACCACGTCAAATTTGGCAACCAGGAGGTTAGTTTTTCTAATATGCCTGTCGAGCCCCAAGAAGCGTCATCTTGGGAAACTTCATGTAGTATTTTAGTCCTTTCCCATATCTCCTCAAGATCTGTTTCAATTCGTTGGTTTGATTGATATAGGTACAGCAAGTTTGGTTGATAACTACACATAAGCCCCCTTCTTTTGCTAAAAGCATGTGCAATCCCATTCTCTCTTGGAGCACTACTTTACTTGGGGATTGCGTTTCCAGTTGCAACCCTCGAATTGCATCAATTGTAGCACTTTCTACAATCTCTCACGTAGCAGATATATTCACGACAGCTTTCTCCAACTCGCTCACCCCTAAAGAGGGGATTAACCATCGGACAAAACTATGGTACCCAGTACCTCGAATACCTAGTGGGTTTTCAGCCCATTTTACACGGAGCCAAGGCGTTCTCAAAAACCCTCGGGGAGGCGAAGCTCCCTCGAATATACCGGCCTGAGGTGCAAGGTATCCTTGAACACAGTGTCCCTTCCAGTTCTGGGGTGGTAAACTCTTTCTGGCCCTGCCATCCCCACAGAGCCACCAGTAGCCTGGCCCTGTGTTGCATCTTGGACCGAGATGCATCTCCCTTCTGTCTTGCTCTTGCCCCTTCTTCCCTGGCCCACCCTTTGGTTTCCGGATATAACAGAAACTGATACTTGAGTTTAGCCCAAGACATCCTAATTTTCCTTTATCAAAAGTTCCCAGATTTTCCGCAAGGCTACAATTATCCACGTCTCCCCAAATATTATCAGTAATATTTAAGCAACGGACAGTAAGTAAGAGCTCTTTAGGGTTGGGCACCTCCAGATCAAAGTTGGGTCCCTGTTGGGTGTTTCCTTTTCCATGAGGGCATGATCCATTCCTGTCTGGCCCATCTTTAAGAAGAGATGTCCAATTTGCGGTCGGGATTCCTAAAAAGGGGAGTTCCATGTTCCCCCAAGGAAGGGGATTACGTACCCAACAATCTGATAAATTTAGTGTTGGAGCAGCGGAGGAATGCACATAAGTCGACCCAATATGAGTGATAGAAGTGATTCAACTTTATTTGCACGGATAGCTCATATTTATACAGTTTGCGATAATTATGCCTACTAGTCCTAATATGATTGGTACATTGCTAATGTTTATTCATTACTAAAACACACCCACTTGTGATTTGCAGCTATGCGTGTTCCGTAACTTTCTCATGGGAACTTCTTCAAAAGTTACTTATGAAGTTATGCCAAGGTCATACCGTCCCTGTCTTTCTCCTGATAACAGTGAGACCAGCTGTTGTTTTTCTCCTGATATCAGCAAAGCCAGCTATTTTCGGCCAAGGCCTAGTCTTGCTGCTCAAACTGACATTCTTTCACACAGAACTCTGCTCGCACAACTTTTCTATAGACCCATGTCCATCTTCATCAAGCGAATTCCCAACAATTCCCCCTTTTTCTTTTTGTGCGATTAGAGCTTGGTGTGTCAGCCTTGAGACTCCTCTCATCATGTACCCATACGCAATCCTGACTATTAGTCAGATTAATATCAATATACCTAACCATCGTAAGGCTTCCTTAATCCATGCCATTAGCCATGGTGTTATCCCGCCGAATATTGACTGTAACACCCCATCAAACCAACTAGTTTCTTGCTGGATCTTTTGTGTATGTTTTTTCAGCCAATCTATTTGTTTGTGTATAGATTGAGGTAAAATTTTAACACCTGCTGTATTGCGCTTTGCAAAGATCTATGAACACAATTAATTAAACACAGTAAAACCAACATTATACCTAATAAAATACATAAGAATAAAAGTCTGTTCAGGTAATGCCAATGACACAAAAAAAGAGATTTGATTAATAGCTTTAGCTAGTGACACACAAACATTCTTACTGTCCCACGGCATTAACCGATGTAGATCAATCACCGGTGTCACTGTCATGCTGCTTACTACAATCAGTGTGTTCCATATCAATCTCAGCATAAGGTTTCAAATTTATGGGTAAATCAGGAACGTATCTGCCAGACATGGATGATGTGATTTTTTTTTTTGTCCAATTGCTGCCAAGGCTTGCCGTCCCAGTGCACTTAGTTGTCTTGTAGAAGTCAAGCTATCGCTGCCCCGCGATAAATCCAGCAGCGTGTTGGGAAGTGGCTTGCTGAAAAAGGACATGGGCCTGTGGAAAAGTTGTGCGAGCAGAGTTCTGTGTGAAAGAATGTCAGTTTGAGCAGCAAGACTAGGCCTTGGCCGAAAATAGCTGGCTTTGCTGATATCAGGAGAAAAACAACAGCTGGTCTTGCTGTTATCAGGAGAAAGACAGGGACGGTGTGACCTTGGCATAACTTCACAAGTAACTTTTGAAGAAGTTCCCATGAGAAAGTTACGGAACACGCATAGCTGCAAATCACAAGTGGGTGTGTTTTAGTAATGAATAAACATTAGCAATGTACCAATCATATTAGGACTAGTAGGCATAATTATCGCAAACTGTATAAATATGAGCTATCCGTGCAAATAAAGTTGAATCACTTCTATCACTCATATTGGGTCGACTTATGTGCATTCCTCTGCCGCTCCAACAAATGGCGCCCGAACGGGGACCGAAGAAAGGGGAATTGGAGCGACGGACACTGAGAAGCACCGGTAGCAGCGACCGGGGGGCAAAAGATTAACCGAACGCTGATCGTCTTGGTTGGTGTGTTAACTCTCGTGCCTGGACCGTCCAAAAGGGGTTCGCCGTCAGTGAGGGCTACTGGAAAAAGGCTGCAAAGACTTTTTAACCGAGGTGCCTTAATCAAGGTAGCACCCAGGAGTATCAAGAAGCCGGCCGGCAATGGATCAAGAGGTAGCCCTAAAATTATTACTGTGCTTTTTAGAAAAGCGGGGGGTAAATTGCGTTAAGCAAGTTTTGGGATTAGTTGCTTTAGGTCGTGTTAAGGGATGCTTTAAGAATCCGGATTTATTATTTGAGGAGAGTGAATGGCGTAGATTAGGAGACGTATTATGGGATATGGTAATTGACGATGATAAATCAGCTAAAAAACTAATGAAGCAAGGACAGAAACCTTTCAATTAGTGTGGGTACAGCTTTTGAGCTTAGTACCTGGAATGCTATCGGAACCTCCCTATGGGATGAAATTAGTGACGGGTCCAAAGAAGTTAAAGGTCTTGCAACTTTATGGAAATTGATTAAGACAACTCTGTAAGAAATGAAAGCAGATCGTAAAGCGTCTGCGTCTGCTTTTGCTGCTCGCTCTCTCCAACCGCAAGCGAAAGGGAAAAGCGGGGAGAAAAACATAATGCAGCGAGAGAGACTTTTTGGAGCTTGTTCGCCTGCTCTTGTGCCCTTGACTTCTGCTCCGCTCCCTGGGACTGCCGATATTAATCAGCCATCCGACAGTTCCCAAGCCTCCCTAACCGTACGATTAAAGGAAACCCTACAGAATCAGGGAGTGAGTAAAAATCTGCCTACGAAAACACAGCCCCCAGATACCACCGTTCAACATGAACAAATTATACCTAGCATACACCCTGATTCAAATAATGCAAACAAGGACTTGGCTACTCTAATAATAGAACAAAAAGAGACAATGTTAGAATTGTTAAAGGAAATGTGGAAAAGAGACGGGGAAACCAACCGCGCCCGTGATAGACACGGAGCCGCTTGTAATAGCCGCTGCAGAAGAAAGACAGAGACATTGGAGGGATGTAATAAAAGATGCCATTATAGAAGGGACTATGCTCCAAGCATTCCCAGTTATTGCATCAAATGGACAGAAAAAATGGGAGGCGTTTGACTGGAAGGTTATTGAGAAATTAAGGAATGCTGTGAGTCAGTACGGAATCAAATCTGCGTTAACTCACCAAATACTGCAATTCATTTTTTCTGCTGATACGCTGATACCTCAAGATATTAAACAGCTAGCACAATTGATTTTGACACCCGCCCAAATGTTAGTGTTTTTCCGGCAGTGGGAGACGTTCTGTGATAGGGAACAAGCAACATCACGACAACAAACAGATCCCCTATGGGGAGTAACCACGCAGATGCAGATGGGTACTGGACCCTTCGCATCAGGGAACGCTCAGTTACAATGTATCACTGAGGTTCATCATCTATCACAGATCTTGGCGTATCAAGCTTTTCTTACCATACCAGACAATATGTACAGCCATGCTTTTACCCAGGTGAAACAGGAGAATACAATTTACGACCACCCTGACATGAACGAGGGCATAAAAGAAAACATGTTCAAAATATTCAGCTTTTCAAAATGCTGCTGAAAAGACACACAAAGCATTGTGTAATTTGCCGAAAAATGCAGACGTCGTTGATATGATAGAATACATGGATCGATCAGTGGACTCACAGAAAGTAGCCTACGCTGCCACAGCTCTCCAAGGAGCTACAAAGAAACACGAGGCCAGTAAGACACCCTTGGTCAAGTGTTCTAACTGTGGCAAACGTGGACACATTAGGAGCAAATGTACAGGTACTGTTAACAGTAAGTGCTGCAACAAGTGTAAGAAAGATAACCATACCACCAAGAATAGAGGAAGAAGGGAAACTTTACACCGACCGCGGAGACCCCTCGCGCGACGACACGACTGCAAGGGGCTTGAGCTGCCAGCCCTCAGGCAGCCTCGCAACCACCAGATCCGCCACCGCAGGAAGCTCTGGAGTGGATGTGGAAACCGCAGTCAACATAAAGGGACCATTGGGGTTTGGACTTAGTGCATTTTTAATGGGGCAATCTTCAACAGCTCTAGAAGGAATTCTGGTGCTCCCAGGGCTTATGGATGCAGATTATTGTGGGACTGTGAAAATTATGATTCATGTTGTAATCCCTCCTGTTTCTATTCCTAAAGGTACCAGAATAGCACAATTAGTTCCATTCAGGTCGTGCGTTCCGAACCCAGGTGAAGTACAACGTGGAGATGGTGGATTCGGCTCCACAGGGAAACCGCAGGTATACTTTGCCATGGACACAACAAGAGGTAAACCAGAAAAGGTAGTGCAATTGGAAGGGCCCGATGGAGTTGTCGTCAAGAAACCGATGACAATCAATACAGGAGCTGATGTTACGATTATTTCACGATGCATTTGGCCTCCATCATGGCCATCGATCAATCCAAATTTTGGTATTGCTGGGATAGGGGGCACACAAGCCACCTTAGTAAGTCAGCTACTGATTACATTTGTGTTCCCCGACGGTGAACACATTACGACGTGTCCGTATGTCATGACTACCCCAACTGAATTGTTTGGCCTCGTAGGCCGTGATTTATTGAGCCAAATGAAGGCAATGTTAGTGACGCATCCTTTTTAGGAGTGGTCACTGAGGGGTAGCCAATCCTGAAAATTAGCTGGAAAACAGATGAGCCTGTTTGGATTGATCAGTAGCCGCTAAATTCTGAAAGGCTGCTAAAAATACAAGGGTTAGTTGAGGACCAATTGAGAGCGGGACATGTTGTTCCTTCTACTAGTCCATGGAATACATCAATATTTACCATTCCCAAGAAAAGTGGGAAATGGAGACTGTTACATGATCTCAGAGCTGTGAATGCGGTGATGGACAGTATGGGAGCCCTGCAGCCAGGTTTGCCTTCTCCAGTTATGCTTCCAGAAGAATGGGATTTGTTAATTAAAAATCTAAAAGATTGCACCCAGATGGCGCTGAACGGTTCGCCTTTCCGGTACCATCGATTAACAAGGCAGAACCCTATAAGAGATACCATTGGGTCGTGTTACCGCAATGAATGCGCAATTCCCCCACGATGTGTCAGGTGTATGTGGCCTGGGCATCAGAGCCTGTAAGAAAGCAGTTTCCTCAGTAACTTGCACAGGATGAAATTTTAACTTAATTGCAGGACATCTTAAGCCATCACGGAGTAATAATCACTCCTGAAAAGGTGCAAAAGGCAGCACCTTGGAAGTATTTGGGGTGGCACATAGATGCTAGCAATGTTAAACCTCAGAAGGTTCAAATAACATGAGAAATTTCAACGTTACATGATGTCCAGAAGCTTGTGGGAGATATCCAGTGGGTGCGGAATCTTTGCGGTATCACTAATGGCAATATGACTCCTCTGGTAGAACTCTTGGGTATGAGAACACTGTGCAGATGAGAAACGGGAAATGACAGAGCTGACCAATTGGTTGCAGCGCCATGGGAGCCTCCTCCAGGGAATCGTTTTCAACAAAGCACAGCAATCCTATGCATTCTTGCACCAATCCGCTAGGATGTTAGCAAAGCAATTTGACTTACCGCTTACTGATGCCCAAGGTATCTTTAAAGCATGCCCTGATCGTCAAAAGGAGGGGCTCGGCTTGGGCTGTGGGGTTAACCGACAAGGTCTTTTGCCATTGCAGTTGTGGCAAATGGATTTCACCCATGTCACGTGGTTTGGTGCAAAGCGTTCTGTGCATGTGTGTATTGATACCTATCCTGCTGCCATGTGGGCCACGGCACAAACTGGAGAAAAGGCCTTACATATTGAATGACATCTTCATGCTTCTTTTGCAGTACTGGGTGTGCCTAAAGAAATTAAGACGGACAACGGCCCAGCCTATGGTTCTACACGATTTGCTCAATTTTGTAATTTGTGGGGAATTCACCGTGGTACCGGTATTCCACATCTTCCCACAGGACAGGCTATTGTCGAACGGGCCAACCAAACCCTAAAAGAACATGCTGCAAAAACAAAAAGGGGGGAACCCAGGGCTTACTCCCAGAGGAACGATTGGCCAAAGCCTTATTTGTGCTAAATTATCTTAGATTGACAGGTGATCACAAAGACCCACCAATGGTAGTGCATCATGTTCTTTTACAGGCAGAAAGGACATGACAAAGTACAGGAATCGTGGTAACGTATAAGGACCCAGAATCCGGGAAATGGTGCGGATCAGCAGAAGTAAAACTTACCGGGAGATCCCGGCTAAGTGGGTCAAGCCATGGCTTCGCATTGACGCTGGACCCGGAATTGTCCCAATGGCAACTGGCACGGCACTGGCAGGTGCTGAAGCCACTGATCCGACAGATTCTAACTAATAGAGTATTACTAGCGGACACTGAGTCCTTCAGACAGGTTTTTAGAACAGCGTGCCTTATTGTATATAGAACTTGCTTTAGGTAAAAAGTGTGTAAAGCATAATTTGATTAAACATAGTGTGATTACGGGAAGACAGTGTGGGGTAAATGTAAAAGTTAGTTAAAGCCAAAATTAGGGGTAAGGTCTATTTCCATTAATAACCTGGGAACGAGGTTGATTGTGTTTCCACAGATACAGGCCCACGACGGACTCCTGTTCGATTTGCACGACCATCATCATCTGGAGCATCATAGATGATGTGACAATATGAATACTACCTCAGCCAAAAACTAATGTATAGGTCACCTTGGCTAACATAACAGGTCAAGATTCTCTGTGCATTGCAACTGTATCATAAAGCCCACGAACCAATAGACAAGATGGCTATGACTCCTGCAGCGCGCCTGGCCAGAGAGCGCATGTGTCATAGATTGCAACAGAGGCGGACTTTTGGCACCCGCTGGCCATGTGTGCTAAAACCCGTTCCTCTGCAAATGTATAAATACCAGGATTTTCCGAAGAGCATCGGGCTGGTGTACGGTGAGGCCATCGTTGCCTCTGTGGGGATGCCCACGGAAAGCTGGCACCTACTGATTGCTGGGCTGAGTTCGTGGAGCAAGATGGCACAAGAATGTATGGATGGTTCATTTTCCTCATAGTCCTCATGGTCTGGGTCATTAGGGGTAACAGGTTGGCTCAAAGAATTATGGGCATTATTGTAGTTACTGTGATTGTAGCTATTGTAATAGTTTTACCTTGTTCAGCTTATTAAGGAAAATGGCATCCCAAGTTATTAAGCAAGCCTGGATTGCTCAAAAACAAAAAGAGGGAGAAAGATTTAAATGGAGACCTACAGTGGATTCGACCTTGTTGTGGTATTACAAATACAGACTTACAGCCGCTGCTGTTGGAGCGGTGGAGGAATGCACATAAGTCGACTCAATATGAGTGATAGAAGTGATTCAACTTTATTTGCACGGATAGCTCATATTTATACAGTTTGCGATAATTATGCCTACTAGTCCTAATATGATTGGTACATTGCTAATGTTTATTCATTACTAAAACACACCCACTTGTGATTTGCAGCTATGCGTGTTCCGTAACTTTCTCATGGGAACTTCTTCAAAAGTTACTTGTGAAGTTATGCCAAGGTCACACCGTCCCTGTCTTTCTCCTGATAACAGCAAGACCAGCTGTTGTTTTTCTCCTGATATCAGCAAAGCCAGCTATTTTCGGCCAAGGCCTAGTCTTGCTGCTCAAACTGACATTCTTTCACACAGAACTCTGCTCGCACAACTTTTCTGTAGACCCATGTCCTTCTTCACCAAGCCAATTCCCAACAGCTTAGTACCATCAAGATACTCTCTGTCATATTTAAACAAGTATTTCGATCCCAAGCCTGCCCCTTGCACAAGGTCCAACTCGGGAACGTAACAATCAACGTCTCACCAATTTGAGCTTCAAAGGTCCTTTTTCTTGTGAAGTCCATTGTCCTTTGGGTGCCTTCTTCACCCTAGCGTGATGGATCCAGGCATTCCGTTCCTTGATCTTAATCGTGGTGAAGGAGGCAAGTAGTACTTGAAATGGTCCTTCCCATGGCAGCTCCAGAGTTTTTTCTGTAAGAGACTTTATATACACATAATCTCCTGGCTGTATATTATGCACAGGCCCATCCAAACCTCTCCCTCGAGACCCTACCGCATGCTTCCTGATTTTATTAAGTTGCTTACCTAACGCCACCATGTAAGAAGTCATAATTTCATCCCCCGCTTGTACAGACACCTCTCTGTATCCCATAGGGTTGTCCATACAGAATTTCAAAGGGGCTCAGTCCTCCTTTCGCCCTTGGTCTCATTCGTATACGCAGAAGGGCTTAAAGGGAGAGACTGAGGCCATGTCAAATTTGCTTCTTGTACTAATTTCACAATTTGCGGTTTGATTAAGGGGTTCATTTTTTCCACTTGACCGCTCGACTGGGGGTGATATGGAGTATGAAGCTGCCAACCTATACCCAAGTGGCGGCTAATTTGTTGTACTATTTTTGAGACAAAATGTGGTCCTCTGTCAGAGGATACGGTTGCTGGAACCCCAAAACGTGGTATTATCTCTTGTACCGGTATTTTAGTTACCTCCCGAGCTTTAGCCGTTCTTGTTGGGAATGCTTCTGGCCAACCTGAAAAGGTATCAGTTAATACCAATAGATATCGATACCCCCCCTTTTCTTGGAAGGTCTGTAAAATCAATTTGCCATTGTTGTCCAGGCCCATTGCCTTTTTTAATCTGGTCCATTTCCAGCTTGGGGGTGCTCTTAGGATTAGTCTGGAGGCAAAGATCACACTGTCGTGTGATCACGCTGTCTCACCGTGGTGTATAAATTCCTAGCCACAATTTCTCCTATCAAATGATTATACAGAGCTTCTGTTCCCCAATGTCTTTCCCTATGTTCCTCCCGTATCAAATGCCATACTAAGCAAGAGGGAACGATTAGCTTTCCCTGTGGGGTATGAGCCCACCCCTCTTCATTATATGACCCTTCTAAACCTGTAATGAGCTTTTGATCTTCCTTAGTGTATTCTGGCTTACCTTCTAGGGAAATCCGCCTATCAGGAATTAAGGCCCCTTCTGTTTTTACCTGTGTTTTGGCCACTTGTTTTGCCTCTCTGTCCGCCAGCTCGTTCCCTTTTTCCAAATCTGAGCTCGCTTTCTGGTGTGCCTTCATATGGAAAATTGCCACTTTCTTAGGGAGCTGGACAGCTTCCAGTAACTTCAGAATTTCTTCTGCGTGTTTGATATTTTTCCCTTGACAACTCACTAGTCCTCTCTCCTTCCAAATTGCTCCATGTGCGTGTACAACTCCAAAGGCATATTTTGAGTCTGTATAAATGTTCACAACTTTGCCCTGGGCCAATTCCAGGGCGCGGGTTAGAGCAATTATTTCTGCCTTCTGTGCGGAGGTGTTCGTGGGCAAAGCCCCCGATTCTATTACCTCTTGGCTGGCGGTGACGGCGTATCCCGCGTGTCGATTACCGTTTAGGACGTAACTGCTTCCGTCTGTGAAGCGAGTTTCCCCGTTTTCCATGGGGCCGTCTTTCAGGTCTGGGCGACTGGCGTGTTGCTTCGATGGATTCCAAACGGTCACGATGTACCGGCTCTCCTGGGTTCCCGCTGAGAAAAGAAGCTGGGTTGACAATGTTAGCGACTACAATCTCCACGTCATCCTGCTCTACCAATATAGCTTGATATCTCAGGAATCTCTGTGGAGAGAGCCAGTGTCTGCCTTTTGCTTCCGGTACTGCTGATACTGCGTGAGAGACCAGAACAGTCATCTTCTGGCCCAGAGTAAACTTTCGGGCTTCCTTTGTATTTAGTATCACAGCCGCAACCGCCCGCAGGCATCCAGGCCAACCTTTTGCAGTCGTGTCCAACTGCTTAGAGAGATAGGCAACTGCCCGTCGAGACGGGCCCAGGTTTTGTGCTAATATTCCCAGGGCAATGCCCTGCTTCTCATGGGAGTAAAGAAGAAACGGCTTACTCGCATCTCGGAGTCCTAAGGCCGGGGCCGACATCAAAGCCTTTTTCAGTAGCTCAAAGGCTCGTTCGGTCTCCTTATTCCACTCAACGTGTTTCTGCTCAGTGGCTGTCAACGCATACAGTGGTTTAACAAGCAATCCATAATTATCGATCCACGATCGGCACCACCCTGTCATTCCCAGAAAAGTCCATAACTCTTCTACTGTCTGAGGTCTCCCAGTTTGACATATTGCCTCTTTACGGGCCTGTCCCGAAGTTCTTTGTCCCGCACTAATTTCATAGCCCAAATAATTCACTTTGCCTTGCATTACCTGTGCCTTTTTCTTGGATACCCGGTACCCCTGAAGTCCCAAGAAATTCAACAGACTCGCCGCCCACGTCATACAATCTTTCTCTGTTTTGGTGGTGATCAGGATATCATCCACATACTGCAACAGCTTCCCCTCCTCAGACAGGGCTTCCCAGGATTCCAAGTCTTTCGCAAACCGATTGCCAAAAACGGTAGGCCTATTCTTAAATCCTTGTGGCAAGGCCGTCCAAGTGAGCTGGGTCTTTCGACCGCTCTTGGGGTTTTCCCATTCAAATGCAAGTAAGTTTTGCCTGGCTTCATGGAGAGGGAGGCAAACGAAAGCATCCTTCAAATCTAAAACACTAAACCAAGTCAATTCAGGTGTTAGTACGCTTAACAGGGTATATGGGTTGGCCGCTACCGGGTAAAGATCTTCAGTTATCTTATTCACTGCCCGTAAGTCTTGGGCCACCCGATATGACCCATCGGGCTTCCGAACAGGTAATATAGGGGGATTGAATTCAGACTCACACTCTTTTAATAGTCTCAACTACAAAAATTTTTCTATCACCGGCCGGATTCCTTCTCTGTCTTCCTTCTTTAGGAGATATTGTTTAATTCTTACCGGCTTTTGGCCTTCCTTGATCCTAACTTCAACAGGTGGAGCACTTTTTGCTCTTCCAGGTGCATCAGTAGGCCATACCCCCAGGTACACTTGCTTTAAGATGTCCTCATTAATGCTTTCTTCTAGGGGGAGACTGGTTAAGGTTAGGCTCAATATTTGAATATTTTGCTGATCTTTTACCTCCAGAGTAATTTCTCCCTTCTTGAACACAATTTTTGCTCCCAATGGTTCCAACAAGTCCCTTCCCAAAAGTGCCTTTGGGGAGTTGGGCATATATAAAAATTTATGAATGCCCCACTGTTTTCCTAATTTATATTCTAAAGGTTTACAAAATTATGCCTTTTCACTTTGGCCAGTCGCTCCTTTCGCCGTGACATAATCATTTCCCAGGGGCATCAAAGCCTGATTCAAAACCGAGTATGTTGCTCCTGTATCTACCAAAAATTCTACCTCTTGGTGTGTTTTCCCTAGCTTAATTATAACCAGTGGATCCGCTAGGGTAGATTCCCCAGGTTCTCGTCAGTCTCCCTTCACAGAGGCTACCGTTCTTCCTGTTTGAGCCCTCTGATGCTCCTTGTTCCTTGGGCATTCCCTTTTCCAATGACTGAATTTCTTACACAAAGCGCATTGATCCTTGCCCAGTCGGGGCAAGTCTCGTCTAGGCCCTCTTCCTCTTTCTTCCCGAATAACAGCCATTAATTTCCTTTGCCCTTCCCTATATCCTTCTTCTCTGTTACTAAACACCCTCTGTGCTTTTGTGGTACAGGAGAGAGATGTAGCAAGAAAGTAAAAAAAGGAAGGGAGGGAGAACAAAGGGAGAGAGACACAAAGACTGGAAGAAGAACAAAGGGATGACAGAGGAAAAAAAATAATGATAGGCTACAGGACAGAGATGGAGGAGTTCAACGAAGACACAGGGAGCATGACAGAACGAGAGTGAGAAACAAGGGACAGAACAGGACAGCACTGGAGGAAAAAACAACTGTGATGGACAGGCTGTGAGAGAGATATGGAGGAAGAGAGAAAAGAGAAGGGACAGCTAGCTGGAGAGGGGGATACAGTTAGAAAGGATGGAAGAGGGAATGGAACAGAGAGAAATACAGAAAAGATCGCAAGAGGAAGCCGGGCAGAGGGACAGCAATAGAAGAAAAGAGGGACAGGGATCTGGACAGATGGAGAAAAAAGCAAGAGGAACAGATACAACATGATACGATGGGACAGGAAATAACACAGAGCAACAGATGATAATAATGACAAGAGATAGAGAGAGACTATGGAAAACACAGGAGGATGGGCAGGGGGGAGAGAGAGATTAGGACCCCTGCAGAGAGAGAGAAGGCATGAATGAAAAGAGTAGGGAGCACCACAAAGGGTCAGAGAAAGAGAAGAACAGGAAGGACAATGGGGACAGTGAGATACCGAATAAACCCCACACACACATATTATAAACATCTTATCCAGTAATCAAGCCCATTTCAGAGTTATACAGTACCTCAGCCACTTTGAGAAAAGTAACACATTGACCGAGCCCTATTCGGCAGCACACAGAACCCGAGCAAATTTCAAACTTACACGATGCCCAAGCCCATTTCGGCGCCACACCGCACCCATGCCCCTATCACAATTATAGATCTACAGAACCAATTTCAAAGTTGTGCAATCACTAGAGCCAGGAATGCACCCCCTTTCCATTAACTCAGCAGCAACTACATTTACCTCAAGGTATCTACAACTCGCCCTTGGATGCCTAATTCCAACAGACACTTTCACTTACTTCAACAGCTAAGTTTACCTATGGACACATGCTTCGCTCTGCACTTGCCTTTCTGATTGCCATTAGTACTGTGATTCTCAGAGCGAGACCTAATTACCTTTTTTTCATTTTTGTTGTTAGTGCTTCATTTGGTCCATTACTCATTCCACATACTTTCAGCTATGTCAGTATTTAAAGTCCAATTCTACAACCTTCTTTTTCTACAATATATAGAAAAGACTTTACGGCCTCACTCGTCAAATATTTGACACTATTAGTTCTAGTCGTCTTTTAATCCTTATTTTTACAAATACATGTAAACTCCAAAAATCTAGCATTACCTTAAGAAGAAATGCTGCTATTCAGTACCTGCAATTCTCTACGGAGTGGTCTTTTCCACATTCCTTGTTCCCATTACATCCATCGCTGCACATCCAGAAGCTTTACTCCCTGAGGTGATATTAGCTGCACGATCCCCGTTCCCGGGCAGCAAAAAGGGAGCTCTGCTCATCTTGACAGACCGTCCACTTCCACACCTCGACACAAAACCAGAAATTGAAAAATATCATTACATCACAAGCTACAAAGAGCAACCAAATATTTTACAAACCTACCACAGACAAATACAATTACACTCACGCACTTCACAACCCTGGCCTACTCCACGCTGGCCATCTAGTCCAACTCCCCCCACCCTTCGCCCACAAAATCCTCAACTGTCTTCCAAACACCGTCCACCGAACAACATATTTCCCTGTGCTGACTGGCAATTACCAGGTTCCAGGGGAGCATTCCAGAGGAACGCCGCTCCTGGGAGCCTTGGAAAAAATCACCCTGCCTGTGAAAACCCAGGCCCGAGCCGAACCCCTGTCCAAACATTGGCGATCAACATTGCCTCATGGAGCAGCTGGGACCAGGGAAAAAAAACACCCCGGGGCAGGGGAGGACACACCAAAAACCAACCCAGATCCCAGCTAGGCTTTTTTATTCTAAGTTTTGGGGGTTTTTTCCTAATTCCCTGAAAAACATCTCAGCTCTACATCCTGAAAGCAAAAAAAAACACAAAATGTATAAGCCACAGAACCCTACAAGGTTAGACACATTCACAACACCACTCATTCAGACGACATGCACGCCAGCCCTCACTCTCAACTCATCCATCCTACCGCCCACGGGCCTCGAGAGGCCGTCACCCCGTGCCTGCAGCAGCAGAGGCCTCAAAAATGGCCCTACCTGCAGAAACCCAGGCCCCAGCCCAACCTCCTTCCAACCTCCCCACAAACTGCCCTTCCGTTACACCAATGTTTCAACACGCACCATCATCTCCTCCATCTGCACATTTTCAACCTGATACTGAGCTTGCACAGTGCCACGTGTCACAGCCCTACCTCCGTAGCAGCCACGTCACCTAAATGCAAGGTTCCTTCAAGCACCTCTCGTGCCCTGTCATCACCTGCAAAAACAACACACAAAGCTTGTCAACAGACACTTCATCCTCGAGAGAGAAGTTAAGTCCTCCACCGCTCCCCTACCCTGCTTCCCACCTATTCCAAAAATAACACATCCTCACAGCCAGTGTCCTCCATGGCACTTGAAAAAAAAAACAGAGCATCACAAACACAGAGCTCTCCCAAAGTTACCGATCGCTCCAAGACCCATCACGCTGCTACTCAGACCTCAAGGCCTTGACCAGTTCTAAAGACTTGCCACAAAGCGTCCGCATAAACAAGATGAACACCATTGCCCAGTTCCTGCCTTACTCAATGCTAGTTCACAGTCCAATTGCGATCCCCTCAACTCTTTGCATGCAAAGAGCCCAAAGTCATTAAACATTCTATGCTGCCTCTACAATGCCATACAAGACACACACGAACGTAGAGCCATGTAATTCACATGCAAATATAATGCCATACAAGGCAGTACTCTTACCTCGGTCAAGGCAAAACAACTCAGAGCACTGCCATACCAGACAAAACAGAACAGGGCCAATGCAAGAGACTCTCACGTGACAGTCAATACAAGTACAGACCAAAACAATACAAAACCAATACAGAACCATAGAAGGCAAGGCAGTCTCAGGTGGCAATCCATACAAGTACAGAGCACTGCAATACAAAACACAATGCAGGGCCAGGCAATGCGAGACAGTCTCACATGACAGTCAATACAAATACACAACAAAACAACACAAGGCAAAGGCAAATACAGACCAATACAATGCAAGAAAACTGCAAAACACAGCAAAGCAAAGCAGTCTCATAGAGCCACCGGACCCATCTTCCTTCAGAGTCCACTCACGGACCCACCTCCTTACAGCGCTCTGCTGCCTTCCCGCATCGCTCGGTGGGACACATCTTGTCCCTCCACATCTGAAAAAAACACCCACACACATATTGAACGAGTCACCTGGATGCAGAGCAAGAGCTTCACAACTCCAGAGGTCTTGATTCCATCTACAAAGTCCATCTGGAGTCCAGCTACAGCCTGTCATTTAAAAAAAAAAAAAAAACAAAAAAAAAACAAAAAACAAACAAACAAAAAACCCAACAACCCCCCCCCCTCCACTGTAGGGTTCAATTATATGGAACTTAGTTGCTGGGCCTGAAAGTAGCTCATGGTTGCAAGAGAGTTCCAGACACCTTTGGAAGGCCCTGAACAGAACAAACAAGAAGATAGAAGAAGAAAGATCCCAATTAGAAAAACACAGGTGCACATTCCACGATAAAGGGAACTTGGCACAACTGACCTCAATTCAGGGGCTTATCTCAACCGATTGGATTAAGACAAGTTTTGCATGCTCTAACATCGCCAATTATATCCTGTGTGTATGTGCGTGTACAGAGCGAGTATAACTAACTGTATCTCTAGGTTTATACGTGTGGACAGTATCGATGTAACCAATCACCGCTTACGCTTGTGCGCGTGGACACAACATGCTTGCGTGCAGCAGCCAATCAAAGCTTCTAAACAACTCAGAGAATTGTATAAGAATGATCAGCTAAGCTCAATAAAGGGGCGACTTTAATCATCATACTGGTGTTTATCGTCCGGGCCCCGCACGGAGTAACCCTAAACCCTACACCCTACCAACCAAAAAAAAAACCAGGGCCAAACTTGGAGCCCATCACGTGCAAGTCTTAACACCTTAGAGAGTCAAATCCGCTTCACTGCCCCTCAACAACCCCTGCCACACGGCTCCAATCGTCTCCGTGAAACACTATCGGCACGGCTGTCCGCGCAGCCCGCTGATGGCTACTCGAGCCCAGATGACTGTACAACCCTCGCCTAAACGGTCTAGGCACATCAACGTTTCACCCGTAGACTCTTATCGCTGTTCCACCTACCCCTGACTCTACATCCCCGGGCAGAGCAGCTCCAAGCCAAGCACACCGTGTGCAGAACATCACCACGCGGAACGCTACCAACGAGGTGATTCAAAGAGAGAGAAAACTCTCGGCAAGAAGAATGACCCCCGGACGGGAGGCGCCGTCAGGCAAGATGACCTACGGGGCCGCAACCGCGAGGCCAGGAGGCTCCACGGCAGACCCAGAGGAGTCAAACGGAACGGCCCGTTACAAGACAGCACTGTCAAAACCCAGACGACAGATGCGCCAGAAGCCTGGCGTCGGGACCTAAGGATGTCAGGATGCGGGGAAGAAGTCCCAGTCCGAGAAAACGGACAGCTAGAGAGCAGAGCTGCCGATGCAGCCCGAAATAATGCTGCTGTAAAGCACTGACCGGAACCCGCCGAGACCGATCCATGCTTTAGAGCTCCGAGTACAAGAAAAGAAGCACCCGATTGGCACTGGGCTGATGAGCAAGAGCATTCGAAACCCTAGGGACAGCACCCGAAGCACATGCCTCGCTCCTCTGGCGCAAAGCGCGACAAGGACATCGAGACCCGAGGAAGGTCTAAGCGCACAAGACAGACTACACAAACTATACGCCACCACGGACACGGGCTGGAACTGCCCGGTCCGGCACACACGGGTCTCGTGCCGAAAAGCAACCCGCTCCCTTTGCCTGCGCAAAGGCGACTGCTTTGGGACAGCCTTCTCTCCCGCGCTAACTCTCCTCCCTGCAATTCCCAGCTTTGTCCCTTCCTCCCAGCCTGGTCCCTCAACTTAGCTTTCAGAGGGCTGAGGGTCCAAATCCAGCCTCCACAAAACCACACGGGCTAACTGGGATGTTCCTCAAGGGGACACATTGCTCTTCAACATCTGCAATGAACAAACACAAACAAATCAGAAAAGGGAGTAAGCATCCCGCTGGCCAACGCCAACTACTTCCCCAACTCCCCCCTCCTCACGAGTGCCACCGTGTTCGCTTCCCCGCTCATTCCAGACTCAGACCCTGCAGCCGTCATCACTCATAGTACCTAAGGTAACGAGAGAAACCAAGTTAGCATGGCACACATGAGAAGACATCGGCCCCATGCTCCTACTCACTAATCCACAGCTCACCTCAAATGCTCATCCAATTCAAAGATAGCCCACACAGCACATCCACAACAGAAGATAAATGCTGAACCAAGCAGCCCCTAATACCTTGCTATTCAACACCGACCCGGCCGATGACCGCCTCACCTTCTCAGACCAGCATGCAGCTTTGCAGGAGACCTTATAGCAGACTTCACGGTACATAAAGGCTGCCTATAACAAAACTGCAGAGGGACTTTTTACAAGGGAGTACAGCAATTAGACAAGGCGGTAACGGCTTTAGTCCTAAAGAGGGTACATTTCGTTTAGGCGTTAGGAAGAAGTTTCTCGCTAGGGGTGGCCAGACACTGGAACGCGTTGCCCAGAAAACCTGCAGGGGCTCCCTCCCTGGAAGCTTTCAAGGCAAGGTCAAATGGGGCTTTCAGCAACCTAGTCTCATGGAAGGTCTCCCGGGGGGGGGGGGGGGGGGACGGGGGGGGCTTGGAACTAGAGGATCTTTATGGTGCCTTCCAACCCAAACCGTTCTACGATTCTATGACATCCAAATCCAACTGCAAAACTCCTCTGAGAAGGGCTGGTGAACCCTCCTCCCTTTCCCACCAGTCTCAACAATTTAGAAACCCCTTTTCTTCTCCTCAACACTCAGGAAAGGAACCCCACTGCTTCCTGACACCTCCTGCCCTCAATTTGCAACCCTGAACCCCCTTCAGTGGCTACTCCTCAGGAGCCGCTCTTCTAAGCCACATCCCAAATTCTGGGGGCACCTCCTAACCTACAGCTCCCCAGAGACTCCGAGCTCTGCTACATGCCCAAAAATTAAAGTCAAGTCCCAAGGCTTGTAATCTACGAGGGGCCTGCCACCAGCTGCAAAGATTCTTGGGACAACGTGGCATTCCGTGGGCAATGAGGAAAGGCAACGAGGCATCCCAGAACCTGAAGGGCACTGTGCCTCACCGACCCTTCTGCTTTCTTCAGAAATACTAAAACTCCATATACAATTACATACAAGACACTCACCCTAACCCCTGCTAAACAATGTCACCATCAGTCCTGTTAAAAGAGATATCATCAACTTATACAGCACACAGCAGAACTGGTGAAAAAAAACAAGGTTCCATTTTCAAAAAAGTTGGGAATTCCAGGGAAACACAACTCATGAAGAATTAAAAACAAACCAAAACAAACAATGAATACTATTAAACGATCTTTCTACCCCTGAACACTCAAAACAAAACTACGGACCTGAAGAAAAAGAAAGGGGCGGGGGGAAGCAGCTGCATACAAGTGTTACTTTCTACCACACATGCTGCTGAACCTTGACTGGTCCTGAAGCTCTTACCTCAGGCAGACACCTCTTCCCAAAGGGTTGAGCCAGCTCAAAAGCTGCAAAGCACTCAAGGAAGAGCTGAGCACCAACACCAGAGAAACCCAGGAGCACAATGAGCTCCCTCAGCAGAGGCTGTGGCTCAAACAGCCCCAAGCCCCCACCCACCACCCTTAGCACAATCCCCTGGGAAAGGGCAAACCACCAGCAGTTATAAAGGCAGCTGGAGGGGCAGCAGCACTGTTCTCACCTGCCTTAAATTTACAGCAAATGAGACCCTGAACAGAGAAAGTAACCCCACCAGGAAATGACACTGCTTGCACCTGTGCTACAGCTACAACTATTGCATCAGCAACGTGACCAGCTAAAGAGTTAATCTTAATTTTTCTGAGGTGTAGACAGAAAAAGACACATGTATCTCTAAACTAGGTGGGAAATTAGCTCATTAAATGCAATAACAATGTAGTTATTAAAATCACATCGGTCAACGGCGAGGCCAGCAGACGCAATGGTAAGTTGGTGGCTAAGCGCTAGATTGAGGCGGACCGGGAGGTTCCCGAGGCCCAGGAGCCCCGGGGAAGAGCAGAGGAACCGTGCAGAGCCGGCAGCTCTCGCAAGAGAGGCTGACATGGAGTTGGCATTGCCAGGGGCAACCGTGGGAGAGTTAAATGGCCCCGAGGAGCGCCAGCAACCGGGAGCATAGCAAGCACGGCGTGGTGCATCAGAAAGGTGTGCCGCGGTGCGGCAGTTTGCGTGGCAGTTCGTGCGGGCAGGGCGCAGCCCCCCCCCAATCCCAGCTCAAGCAGGCTACTGAAGCGGCGGGCATCGTCCTCAGGAGGGGACCCCGGTATCACTACCACTGAGGTGAAAGCCATCGCTAGGAAAAACGTGGTGACGCGGGCTGAGCTCCCATGTAAACGTGCAGCTCTCCGGGTATCTGGCTGCGGGGAGTGCCTGAATCTATCACTGATGCTGGAGGCCAGCGGGGACACCTCTTGTGTGAGATGTGACCAGGTAGAGGATCTGCTCAGCCTGGTGGCAGAGCTGAAGGAGGAAGTGGAAAGGTTGAGGAGTATCAAGGAGCATGAGAGGGAGATAGATTGGTGGACCCACACCCTACCATCCCTGGGGCAGAAGCAGCAGATGGAGGCTCCGCGAGAAGCGGAGGTTCCCCTGCCCCCTTGCCACCAGGCAGGAGGGGACCTAAGAGATGCAGGGGAATAGATACAGGTCCCTGCTCGGGGAGGCAGGCGAGTCCCCTCCCGGTCTCCCTCACCTTCCCAGTTGCCCATACGCAACAGGAGCGTGGCTCTGGAACTTGAGGACCAGGTCAATGAAGATCAGGGTGTAGGCGAAGCCCTATCCAGGGAGGCGCCTAGGCTCAGTCGGGCAGCCCCACGCGTTCCCAAAGCCCCCCAAAAAAAGACAAAGGAGGGTAATTGTCATAGGCGACTCCCTTCTGAGGGGGACAGAGGGCCCAATATGCAGTCCTGACCCATCCCACAGGATGAGGAGGAGAGGGAAGGCAGATATTGTGCTGAGAGTCTGTAACAGACCGCCTGACCAGGTTGAAGAGACAGATGAATCATTCTGCAAGCAGCTGGCAGGGTACTGGGGCGATTAGTGGAAGGAGCACAGGTAGTGTTTTCCTCAATCCCTTAGTGGCAGGGAAATATACTGAAAGGAACAGGAAACCACACCTGGTGATTACGTGGCTCAGAGGCTGGTGCCATCAGTGGCGTTTGGGGTTTTTTGATCACGGGGAGGTTTACACAGCACCGGGCTTGCTAGCAACAGATGATATCCAGCTATCTCAAAGGGATAAAAGAATCCTCGCTCGTGAGATGGCGGGGCTCAGAGAGGGCTTTAAACTAGGGTTGAAGGGGGTAAGGCATAAGACTAGGTGCACCAGAGATGAGCCTGGGGGCAGCATGTGCCGATGTTAAGGTTGGATTTGATAGGCCAGCTCGAATGCATCTATGCCAACGCACGCAGCACGGGCGATACACGGGAGGAGCTGGAAGCCATCACGCTGCAGGATACATATGACTTACTCCCCATCACGGAAACACAGCGGGATGCCTCCCGTGAGCGGAGTGCTGCGACGGATGGCTACGAGCTCTTCAGAAGGGATCGGCAAGGTAGAAGAGGTGGCGGGGTGGCTGTCTATGTTAGGCAGGGTTTGGACTGTACAGAGCTACCCGAGTGTGATGACAAGGCGGAGTGCTTATGGGTGAGGATGAGAGGGAAGGCCGATAAGGCAGATATTGTGCTGGGAGTCTGTTATAGACCGCCCGACCGGGTCAAAGTGACGGATGAATCGTTCTACAAGCGGCTGGCAGTAGTCTTAGAATCGCGTGCCCTTGTTCTCGTGGGGGACTTCAACTGTCCAGACGTCTGCTGGAAATATGCCACAGCAGAGAGTAAACAGTCTAGGAGGTTCCTGGAGCGTGTGGAAGATAACTTCCCGACACAGGCGGTAGGTGAGCCGACCAGGGGAGGAGCCTTGCTAGATCTATTGTTTACAAACAGGGAAGGACTGGTGGGAGGTGTGATGGTCACAGGCCATCTTGGGCTTAGCGACCGTGAAATGACAGAATTCTCAATTCTTGGTGAGGCAAGGAAGGGGGGTAGCAAAACCAGCGCTCTGGACTTCTAGAGGGCACACTTTGGCCTCATTGAGGCACTAGTTGAGAGAGTCCCTTGGGAGACGGTCCTGAAGGGCAAAGGGATCCAGGAAGCATGGACGTTCTTTAAGAAGGAAATCTTAACAGCTCGGGACCAGGCTATTCCCCCGTGCCACAATGTCGAATCGCTGAGGAAAACGACAGGCCTGGCTGAACAGGAGGCTTTTGCTAGGAGTCAGGAAACAAAAGGAGAATCTATCATCTCTGGAAGAAAGGGCGGGCAACCTGGGAGGAGTGCAGGCATCTTGTTAGGTCATAGAGAAAGGAAATTAGAAAGACAAAAGCTCAGCTAGAAGGAAATCTGTCCGCTGTCATAAGAGACGACAAAAAATGTTTTTACAAACACATTAACGGTCAAAAGAATCCCAAGGAGCATATCTATCCTTTCAGGGATACAGAAGGGAATGTTGCCACCAGAGATGAGGAAAAGGCTGAGATAGTTAGTGCCTTCTTTGCCTTAGTCTTTAAGAGGGAGACCGGTTGTCCTCAGGGTACTCTTGCCTCCTGAGCTGGAAGGTAAGGATGAAGAGCAGAATATATGCACACACACACACGCACCCCTTAATCCATTAATCTGGAAGGAAATAGTTAGTGACCTACTACGCTATCTGGATGCTCACAAATCCATGGGACCAGATGGAATCCATCCAAGAGGGCAGAGGGAACTGGCAGAGGTTCTTCGTAAGCTGCTCTCCATCATCTATTGTTGATTCTGGTCAACGGGGGAGGTCCCAGAGGACTGGAGGCTTGCCAGTGTGATGCCCATTTACGAGAAGGGTCGGAAAGAGGATCCGGGGAACTACGGGCCTGTCAGCCTGACCTCGGTACCAGGGAAGATTATGGAACGGTTTGCCTTGAGAGTGCTCACGTGGCAAGTCTGGGACAAGCAGGGGATTGGGCCTGGTCAGCGTGGGTTTATGAAAGACAGGTTCTGCTTGACCAACCCGATCTCCTTCTATGACCAGGTGACCCACCTAGTGGATGAGGGAAAGGCTGTGATTGTTACCTACCTTGACTGCAGCAAGGCCTTTGATACCGTCTCTCATGGCATACTCCTCGAGAAGCTGTCATCTCCTGGCTTAGACAAGCGTAACCTTTGCTGGGTGAAAAACTGGCTGGATTTGATTCCATTGTAGGGAGCAGAACAGAGATGTAGCAAGAAAGGAAAAAAAGGAAGGGAGGGAGAACAAAGGGAGAGAGACACAAATACTCGAAGAAGGACAAAGGAATGACAGAGGAAAAAAATAGCGATAGGCTGCAGGAGAGAGATGGAGGAGTTCAAAAAGACACAGGAAGTATGACAGAACGAGAGTGAGAAACAAGGGACAGAGCAGGACAGCACCGGAGGAAAAAACAACTGTGATTGATAGGCTGTGAGAGAAATATGGAGGAAGAGAGAAAAGAGAAGGGACAGCTAGCTCAAGAGGGGAATACAGTTAGAAAGGATGGAAGAGGGAAGGGAACAGATAGAAATACAGAAAAGATGGCAAGAGGAAGCAGGGCAGAGGGACAGCAATAGAAGAAAAAAGGGACAAGGATCTGGACAGATGGAGAAAAAAGCAGGAGGAATAGATACAACGTGATATGATGGGACAGAAAGTAAGATAGCGTGACAGATGAGAATAATGACAAGAGATAGAGAGAGACTATGAAAAGCACAGGAGATTGGAGAGAGAGAAAGAGAAGACATGAATAAAAAGAGTAGGGAGCACCACAAACGGTCAGGGAAAGAAAAGAACAGGAAGGACAACAGGGACAGTGAAATACAGAATAACAAATCCCCTCACATCTTACAGGCATCTTATCCGCTCATCAAGCCCATTTCAGAGTTACACAGTACTTCAGCCCCTTTAAGAAAAGTACCACCGCGCCCGAGCCCCTTTCGGCGCCGCACCACCGCGCCCGAGCCCCTTTCGGCGCCGCACCACCGCGCCCGAGCCCCTTTCGGCGCCGCACCACCGCGCCCGAGCCCCTTTCGGCGCCGCACCACCGCGCCCGAGCCCATTTCGGCGCCGCACCACCGCGCCCGAGCCCCTTTCGGCGCCGCACCACCGCGCCCGAGCCCCTTTCGGCGCCGCACCACCGCGCCCGAGCCCCTTTCGGCGCCGCACCACCGCGCCCGAGCCCCTTTCGGCGCCGCACCACCGCGCCCGAGCCCCTTTCGGCGCCGCACCACCGCGCCCGAGCCCCTTTCGGCGCCGCACCACCGCGCCCGAGCCCCTTTCGGCGCCGCACCACCGCGCCCGAGCCCCTTTCGGCGCCGCACCACCGCGCCCGAGCCCCTTTCGGCGCCGCACCACCGCGCCCGAGCCCATTTCGGCGCCGCACCACCGCGCCCGAGCCCATTTCGGCGCCGCACCACCGCGCCCGAGCCCATTTCACATTTATGGAGCTACAGCTCCAATTTCAAAGTTGTGCAATCACTAGAGGCAGGAATGCACCCCCTTTCCATTAACCCAGCAGCAGCTACATTTACCTCAAGGTATCTACAACTCGCCCTTGGATGCCTAATTCCAACAGACACTTTCACTCACTTCAACAGCTAAGTTTACCTATGGACACATGCTTCGCTCCGCACTTGCCTTTGTGATTGCCATTAGTACTGTGATTCCCACAAGGACACCTAATTACCTGTCTTTCGTTTTGTTCTTAGTGCTTCATTTGGTCCATTACTCATTCCACATACTTTCAGCTATGTCAGTATTTAAAGTCCAATTCTACAACCTTCTTTTTCTACAATATATAGAAAAGACTTTACGGCCTCACTTGTCAAATATTTGACACTATTAGTTCTAGTCCTCTTTTAATCATTATTTTTACAAATACATTTAAACTCCAAAAAATCTAGCATTACCTGAAGAAGAAATGCCACTATTTAGTACCTGCAGTGCTCTACGGAGTGGTCTTTTCCACATTCCTCGCTCCCATTACATCCGTTGCTGCACATCCAGAAGCTTTACTCCCTGAGGTGACATTACCTGCACGATCCCCGCTCCCGGGCAGCAAACGAGTGAGCTCCGCTCATCTTGACAGACCGTCCACTTCCACACCTCGACACAAAACCAGAAATTGAAACATATCATTACATCACAAACTACAAACAGCACCCAAATATTTTTTTTTAAAAACCCACCACAAACAAATAGAGTTACACTCACGCACTTCACAACCCTGGCCTACTCCACGCTGGCCATCTAGTCCAACTCCCCCCACCCTTCGCCCACAAAATCCTCAACTGTCTTCCAAAGACCATCCACTGAACAACATATTTCCCTGCGCTGACTGGCAATTACCAGGTTCCAGGGGAGCGCTCCACGGGAACGGCGTTCCCAGGAGCCTTGGAAAAAAAAAAAAAAAAATCGCCCTGCCTCTGAAAACCCGGGCCCGAGGCAGACCCCAGTCCAAACATTGGCGATCAACATTGCCTCATGGAGCAGCTGGGACCAGGGAAAAGAAAAAAATTGGGGCAGGGGAGGACACACCAAAAACCAACCCAGATCCCAGCTGGGTTTTTTTATTCTATGTTTTTGGGGTTTTTTCCTAATTCCCTGAAAAAAATCTCAGCTCTACATCCAACCTGAAAGGGAAAAAAAAAAACCCAAAATGTCTAAACCACATAACCCTAAACAAGGTTAGACACATTCACAACACACCACTCATTCAGGCGACATGCACGCCAGCCCTCACTCTCACCTCATCTATCCTACCGCCCACAGGCCTGGAGAGGCCGTCACCCCGTGCCTGCGGCAGCGGGGGCCTCAAAAATGGCCCTACCTGCAAAAACCCGGGCCCCAGCCCAACCTCCTTCCAACCAACCTCCCCACAAACTGCCCTTCCGTTACACCAACGTTTCAATACGCACCATCATCTCCACCATCCATGCATGTTCAACCCGATACTGAGCTTTTACAGTGCCACGTGTCACAGTCCAACCTCCGTAGCAGCCATGTCACCTAAATGCAAGGTTCCTTCAAGCACGTCTCGTGCCCTGTCATCACCTGCATAAACAACACACAAAGCTTGTCAACAGACACTTCATCCTTGAGAGAGAAGTCAAGTCCTCCACCGCTCCCCTACCCTGCTTCCCACCTATTCCAAAAATAACACATCCTCACAGCCAGTGTCCTCCATGGCACTTGAGAGAAAACAGAGCATCACAAACACAGAGCTCTCCCAAAGTTACCGATCGCTCCACGACCCATCACGCTGCTACTCAGACCTCAAGGCCTTGGCCAGTTTTAGAGACCTGCCACAAAGCGTCCGCATAAACAAGATGAACACCATTGCCCAGTTCCTGCCTTACTCAATGCTAGTTCACAGTCCAATTGCGATCCCCTCAACTCTTTGGATGCAAAGAGCCCAAAGTCATTAAGCCTTCTATGCTGCCTCTACAATGCCATACAAGACACACACGAACGTAGAGCCATGTAATTCACAAGCAAATATAATGCCATACAAGGCAGTACTCTTACCTTGGTCAAGGCAAAACAACTCAGAGCACTGCCATACCAGACAAAATGGAACAGGGCCAATGCAAGAGACTCTCACGTGACAGTCAATACAAGTACAGACCAAAACAATACAAAACCAATACAGAACCATAGAAGGCAAGGCAGTCTCAGGTGGCAATCCATACAAGTACAGAGCACTGCAATACAAAACACAATGCAGGGCCAGGCAATGCGAGACAGTCTCACATGACAGTCAATACAAATACACAACAAAACAACACAGGGCAAAGGCAAATACAGACCAATACAATGCAAGAAAACTGCAAAACACAGCAAAGCAAAGCAGTCTCATAGAGCCACCGGACGCATCTTCCTTCCAACTCCACTCACGGACCCACCTCCTTACAGCGCTCTGCTGCCTTTCCCCATCGCTCTGTGGGACGCATCCTGTCCCTCCACATCTGAAAAACAAACACCCCACAAACATATTGAACGAGTCACCTGGATGCAGAGCAAGAGCTTCACAACTCCAGAGGTCTTGATTCCATCTACAAAGTCCATCTGGAGTCCAGCTACAGCCTGTCATTTAAAAAAAAAACCAAAACAAAACAAAGAAACAAAAACAACAACAAAAAAACACTCCCCCCCCACGCCCCCACTGTAGGGTTCAATTATATGGAACTTAGTTACTGGACCTGAAAGTAGCTCATGGTTGCAAGAGCGTTCCAGACACCTTTGGAAGGCCCTGAACAGAACAAACAAGAAGATAGAAGAAGAAAGATCCCAATTAGAAAAACACAGGTGCACATTCCACGATAAAGGGAACTTGGCACAACTGACCTCAATTCAGGGGCTTATCTCGACCGATTGGATTAAGACAAGTTTTGCATGCTCTAACATCGCCAATTATATCCTGTGTGTATGTGCGTGTACAGAGCGAGTATAACTAACTGTATCTCTAGGTTTATACGTGTGGACAGTATCGATGTAACCAATCACCGCTTACGCTTGTGCGCGTGGACACAACATGCTTGCGTGCAGCAGCCAATCAAAGCTTTTAAACAACTTAGAGAATTGTATAAGAATGATCAGCTAAGCTCAATAAAGGGGCGACTTTAATCATCATACGGGTGTTCTATCGTCCGGGCCCCGCATGGAGTAACCCTAAACCCTACATCCCACCAACCAGAAAAAAAAAAACCCAGAGCCAAACTTGGAGCCCATCACGTGCAAGTCTTAACACCTTGGAGAGTCAAATCCGCTTCACTGCCCCTCAACAGCCCCTGCCACACGGCTCCAATCGTCGCCGTGAAACACTATCGGCACGGCTGTCCGCGCAGCCCGCTGATGGCTACTCGAGCCCAGATGACTGTACAACCCTCGCCTAAACGGTCTAGGCACATCAACGTTTCACCCGTAGACTCTTATCGCTGTTCCACCTACCCCTGACTCTACATCCGCGGGCAGAGCAGCTCCAAGCCAAGCACACCGTGTGCAGAACGTTACCACGCGGAACGCTACCAACGAGGTGATTCAAAGAGAGAGAAAACTCTCGGCAAGAAGAATGACCCCCAGACAGGAGGCGCCGTCAGGCAAGATGACCTACGGGGCCGCAACCGCGAGGCCAGGAGGCTCCACGGCAGACCCAGAGAAGTCAAACGGAACGGCCCGTTACAAGACAGCACTGTCAAAACCCAGACGACAGATGCGCCAGAAGCCTGGCATCGAGACGTAAGGATGTCAGGATGCGGGGAAGAAGTCCCAGTCCGAGAAAACGGACGGCTAGAGAGCAGAGCTGCCGATGCAGCCCGAAAAAATGCTGCCATAGAGCACCGACCAGAACCCGCCGAGACCGATCCATGCTTTAGAGCTCCGAGCACAAGAAAAGAAGCACCCGATTGGCACCGGGCCCATGAGCAAGAGCATTCGAAACCCTAGGGACAGCACCCGAAGCACATGCCTCGCTCCTCCGGCGCAAAGCGCGACAAGGACCTCGAGACCCGAGGAAGGTCTAGGCGCACAAGACAGACTACACCAACTACACGCCACCGCGGACACGGGCTGGAACTGCCCTGCCCGGCACACACGGGTCTCGTGCTGAAAAGCAACCCGCTCCCTTTGCCTGCGCAAAGGTGACTGCTTTGGGACAGCCCTCTATCCTGCACTAACTTTAAAACACCTCCCTGCTATTCCCAGCTTTGTCCCTTCCTCCCAGCCTGGTCCCTCAAATTAGCTTCCAGAGGGCCGAGGGTCCAAATCCATCCTCCACAAAACCACACGGGCTAACTGGGATGTTCCTCAAGGGGACACATTGCTCTTCAACATCTGCAATGAAAAAAACAAACACAAACAAATCAGAACAGGGAGTAAGCATCGCGCTGGCCAACGCCAACTACTTCCCCAACTCCCCCCTCCTCACAAGTGCCACCGTACTCGCTTCCCCGCTCATTCCAGAGTCAGACCCTGCAGCCGTAGTCACTCCTGGTAACTAAGGTACCAAGAAACACCAAGTTAGCATGGCACTCGTGAGAAGTCATCGGCCCCATGCTCCTCCTCACTAATCCACAGCTCACCTCAAACGCTCATCCAATTCAAAGATAGCCCACACAGGACCTCCAGGCAAAAAGGTAAATGCTGAACCGAGCAGCCCCATAATACTTTGGTATTCAACACTGACCCAGCCGACGACCGCCTCACCTTCTCGGACCGCTCACCGGCACGCATCTTTTCGGGAGACCTTAGAGCAGACTTCACGGTACGTAAAGGGTGCCTATAAGAAACCTGCAGAGGGACTTTTTACAAGGGTGTACAGCCATAGGACAAGGCGGTAACGGCTTTAGTCCTAAAGAGGGTACATTTCGTTTAGGCGTTAGGAAGACGTTTCTCACTAGGGGTGGCAAGGCACTGGAACGCGTTGCCCAGAGAACCTGCGGATGCTCCCTCCCTGGAAGCATTCAAGGCCAAGTCAGATGGGGCTTTCAGCAACCTGGTCTCGCGGACGGCGTCCCTGGGGGGGGGTTGGAACTAGAGGATCTTTATGGTGCCTCCCAACCCAAACCATTCTATGATGCTATGACATTCAAATCCAACTGCAAAACTCCTCTGAGAAGGGCTGGTGAACCCTCCTCCCTTTCCCCAGCAGTCCCAAAACTTAAGAAACCCCTTTTCTTCTCCTCAACACTCAGGAAAGGAACCCCACTGCTTCCTGACACCTCCTGCCCTCAATTTGCACCCCTGAACCCCCTTTAGTTGCTACTCCTCAAGAGCCGCTCTTTGGAGACACATCCCAAATTCTGGGGGCACCTCCTAACCTACAGCTCCCCAGAGATTCCTCCGAGCTCTGCTACATGCCCACAAAATAAACTCAAGTCCCAAGGCTTGTAATCTACGAGGGGCCTGCCACCAGCTGCAAAGATTCTAAGGACAATGTGGCATTCTGTGGGCAATGAGGAAAGGCACCCCAAACCCTGAAGGGCACTGTGCCTCACGGCCCTTCTGCTTTCTTCAGAAATACTAAAACTCCATATACAATTACATACAAGACGCTCACCCTAACCCCTGCTAAACAATGTCACCATCAGTCCCGTTAAGAGAGATAACAACTTACACAGCAGAACTGTTAAAAACCCAACGTTCCTTCTTCAATAAAGTTGGAATTGCAGGAAAACACAATGCATGAAGAATAAAAAAAAAAAAAAACCCACAAACACTGCATACTATTAAACCATCTTTCTACCCCTGAACACTCAAAACAAAACTACTGACCTGCAAAAAAAGAAAGGGGGGGGGGGAAAGTAGCTGCATACAAATGATACTTTCTACCACACATGCAGCTGAACCTTAACTGGTCCTGAAGCTCACACCTCAGGCAGACACCTCTTCCCAAAGGGCTGAGCCAGCTCAAAAGCTGCAAAGCACTCAAGGAAGAGCTGAGCACCAACACCAGAGAAACCCAGGAGCACAATGAGCTCCCTCAGCAGAGGCTGTGGCTCAAATACCCCTGAGCCCCCGCCCACCACCCTTAGCACAATCACCTGGGAAAGGGGAAGGGCAAACCACCAGCAGTTATAAAGTCAGCTGGAGGAGCAGCAGGAGTGTTCTCACCTGCCTTAAATTTACAGCAAATGAGACCCTGAACAGAGAAAGTAACCCCCCCAGGAAATGACACTACTTGCTCCTGTGCTACATCTACAACTATCGCATCGGCAACGTGACCAGCTAAAGAGTTAATCTTAATTTTTCTGAGGCATAGACAGAAAAAGACACGTGCGTCTCTACACTAGGTAGGAAATTAGCTCGTTAAATGCAATAACAATGTAGTTATTAAAATCACATCGGTCAACGGCGAGGCCAGCACACGCAATGGTAAGTTGGCGGCTAAGCGCTAGATTGAGGCGGACCGGGAGGTTCCCGAGGCCCAGGAGCCCCGGGGAAGTGCAGAGGGACCGTGCAGAGCCGGCAGCTCTCGCGAGAGAGGCTGACGCGGCGTGGGCAGTGCCAGGGGCAACCATGGGAGATTTAAATGGCCCCGAGGAGCGCCAGCGACCGGGAGCGTGGCAAGCAGGGCGTGGTGCGTCAGAAAGGTGTGCCGTGGTGCGGCAGTTTGCGCGGCAGTTCGTGCGGGCAGGGCGCAGCCCCCCCCTTCCCAGCTCAAGCAGGCTACTGAAGCGGTGGGCATCGTCCTCGGGAGGAGACCCCGGTATCGCTGCCACTGAGGTGAAAGCCATCGCTAGGAAAAACGTGGTGACGCAGACTGAGCTCCCATGTAAACGTGCAGCTGACCGGGTATCTGGCTGCGGGGAGTGCCCGAGTCTATCAGTGATGCCGGAGGGCAGCGGGGACACCTCCTGTGTGAGATGTGACCAGGTAGATGATCTGCTCAGCCTGGTGGCAGAGCTGAAGGAGGAAGTGGAAAGGTTGAGGAGTATCAGGGAGTGCGAGAGGGAGATAGGTTGGTGGACCCACACCCTACCATCCCTGGGGCAGAGGCAGCGGATGGAGGCTCCGCGAGAAGCGGCGGTTCCCCTGCCCCCTCGCCACCGGGCAGGAGGGGACCTAAGAGATGGAGGGGAATGGATACAGGTCCCTGCTCGGGGAGGCAGGCGAGTCCCCTCCCGGTCTCCCTCACCTTCCCAGTTGCCCCTATGCAACAGGAGCGTGGCTCTGGAACTTGAGGACCAGGTCAATGAAGATCAGGGTGTAGGTGAAGCCCTATCCAGGGAGGCACCTAGGCTCAGTCGGGCAGCCCCACGCGTTCCCAAAGCCCCTGAAAAAAAGAAAAAGGAGGGTAATTGTCATAGGCGAGTCCCTTCTGAGGGGCACAGAGGGCCCAATATGCAGTCCTGACCCATCCCACAGGATGAGGAGGAGAGGGAAGGCCGATATTGTGCTGAGAGTCTGTAATAGACCGCCTGATCAGGTCGAAGAGACGGATGAATCATTCTACGAGCGGCTGGCAGGGCACTGGGGCGATTAGTGGAAGGAGCACAGGTAGTGTTTTCCTCAATCCCTTAGTGGCAGGGAAATATACTGAAAGGAACAGAAAACCACACCTGGTGATTACGTGGCTCAGAGGCTGGTGCCATCAGTGGCATTTGGGATTTTTTGATCATGGGGAGGTTTACACGGCACCTGTTGGAGCGGCGGAGGAATGCACATAAGTCGACCCAATATGAGTGATAGAAGTGATTCAACTTTATTTGCACGGATAGCTCATATTTATACAGTTTGCGATAATTATGCCTACTAGTCCTAATATGATTGGTACATTGCTAATGTTTATTCATTACTAAAACACACCCACTTGTGGTTGGCAGCTACGCGTGTTCAGTAACTTTCTCATGAGAACTTCTTCAAAAGTTACTTGTGAAGTTATGCCAAGGTCACACTGTCCCTGTCTTTCTCCTGATAACAGCGAGACCAGCTGTTGTTTTTCTCCCAATATCAGTAAAGCCAGCTATTTTCAGCCAAGGCCTAGTCTTGTTGCTCAAACTGACATTCTTTCACACAGAACTCTGCTCGCACAACTTTTCCACAGGCCCATGTCCTTTTTCAGCAAGCCACTTCCCAACAGGAGACGTGTCTGCAAGAGAGGCACACGATCCGATACAGAAATGTATCTATGTCTCGCTGAAAATTTGCACTCTAAGCATCACCAGCTTCTGCTTCAAGCGCAGTATACCACCAGCTTCACCGGAGGGTAGTAATTTTACCCCATACAAGAAGTCAGAACACGCACTATACTTTAAGGAGGCAGAACAGTAACCAAAGCAGAAAAAGGCTTAGAAATTAAGGCAAGATGGCACTTGCTCAGACACACAGTGAGGAGGTGCAAGGTGGGAAAGACAGCAAAATGGAGATTGTTCCTCATTCACACAGAGTTGATTTCGACTCGAGTTGGTCGTCCTCTCCTCTTCCCACAAAATTAGGAATGCTTTTACGCAGGAAGTCCTGGCTTTGTAGCCATCTATGCCGACAAACAAAAAACTATTCTAGGTCTGCTCTTGTGGTATTTAGGAAGTTGCAGAATTCAGCTTAGGGATGCATAATCACAGTATTTAATTACTGTTGCAGTACTGACCTACATACACCAGCAGATAATAAACTAAAAGTCACAGTGCTTCTGATTTGGTATAAGACAACAGACCTCCAGATTTTTTTCAGAGCACGTAAAGGTACAGCTCTCTGGGCATCACATGGCAATCATAACTGCCAAATGACTTGACAAGCTTGTAAACATCCAAACTGCTGCAAACACATCTATACATACAATAATGGATAAAATGTAGATGCATTCCACCTACACGCTTATGCAGGCAAACACTCGTGAGTTAAAAGCCACTGTATGAACCAGCTTACGGAGCGCTTAACAAAGCCAGTGATTCCCTTGCACACCTGAAGACCAGAAAAACATTCACCAAAATAAAGTTAGGGACATGCTTTTTTTTTTTTTTTTTTTTTTTTTTTTAAACTGTAACATGTACTAAGACAGCAAGATCACTTTTCCAGCATCATTCATACACACATATGCCCCAGAAGCTACTTGAAATTACCTTGTGTAATGGAATTGTCTGGAAAGCTCAGCTTAAAGTAGTTGAGCTCAGGTACAGAAAATAAATGCATGCAGCATTTTAACAACGATGACTTACCAGTGTTATGTTATTTCCATTTAGCAAAATCTGGTCTAGCTTTGTGACTCTTCTGCCCTCAGACGGAATCTCACTGAAGCAGCGTTAAAAACAAATAAGTAAGAACACATAACCAGGGACAACAATTCCAGTTTTGATTACAGAATAAGTCTCTACATTAAGATGGCAGTTGTTGGAACTAAGAAATGAATTGGCCACGCTGCAGCCTGATCTTGATAAATTGACCGCCTGGATAAAGCAAGCTATCTGGCAACTAAAAAGATCCATTGTACTTTTCTGCTCAGTACACCTAAAGATACAGATTCACCCTTGAAATCTCGGCAATTTCTTGAATACCACCAATACTCAGAACAGGTTTCAAATAGCAACGTGGCAGGACAAAGTAATAAATGCTTATCCTTAAGTCTGCTAACTTTCTAAACCTTTGCCTAGACCTTAAGGAAATGTAAAAACAAACAAACTACTGGAAAGTTCAACACACAATCCACGCAAAGTTAAGGCTATCAAGTAGGAACCTGATTACAAGTATAAATCATGCAACAGCTACTCTATGACATGGATGTCCTGAACAGATCATCCTCTACAGTTTAAGTCCAAGGTACAAACCCTTCAGCTGGCAAGTATTCCAAAAACATAAAACCTCTTTGCTTACAGAGCTTACACAGTATTTTTCCCCAGGAAACCAAATGTTCAAGAGGAACAGGAGGCAGAAACAACACTTGCAATTCTGTAACGTCTTCTAGCACCGTATCTGAAAATCCAGTTTCAAGGAAAATAAGGCCCCAAATTTAAAAATAAAACTATTTCCAGTTATTTCCATGTCACACTGAGCTGTGATTTTACCTGTAAAATAAAAAAAATCAGAACAAGACAACTGATCCATACAAAAAAGGCTCTCCTATCCAGTGAACTCAAACCTCTCAAAAGCAGTAACATCACTGAGCTGGAGCATAAACTGGACGGCCTTAAACACCTCCATCAAAGGATACGGACAAAGTCATCAAGTCCTAGAAGCGGTCCCACAATTTCTGATCGCTCTTCATCACAACATGAACGCGTGCATGGACCTACGCATTTGTCCACAAGTTCTGTAGATTGAAAGGCAGAAGATATTGCTTTGTAGAACATACATATTTTGCAGCAAAAACCTTAACGCTGTGGCGGCAAAAAAAGTCATTGCTGCGGGCACTGGTGAAAAGCACAGAAAGAAGGCGAAAAAAAGAGATAGGAAAAAAACCACAGTAAAAAACCCGCTTCCTCAACTGCTGCCGATAGGTACCTCCACAAGTTCCTGCGGCCGCAGGAACACGTTCCCTCCACCGAGAGCCTCTCTCCACCTCGGTGCCGCCGGGCCGCAGCACATCACCGCGGGTCTGCCGAGCGACAACGCTCGTCCCCAGCCGGCCTTTGCAAACCTCCTTTGCCCGGAGCCACACCCCCCCCCCCCCCGATCGCTGCCCGCGCCGGAGACCAGGACGCCCCAGCGCCTCTCCGCCGCCGTGGGCAGGGGCCGCGCCACTGACAGGCCCGGCCGCAGCTCCCGAGCGGCGGGAAGCCCCGCGGCCTCAGGCGGATGCCTGATTGACGAGCCCGGAGGGCCGCCGCGCCTGCAGCCCCGGCCCCTCAGCCCCGGCCCAGCGAGGATTTTTCCCTCGCCGGCCAAGAACGCCGGACGCTGCGGCCAGACCCGCGCACTTCACCGCGGCTGCGAAGGCGACGGGGCTTCGCCGCCCGCCACCGCGCCGACGCGGGAGGCTGGCGCGGGGCCCCCCCGCCCGGCCCCGGCCCGGCCCCGCCCCTGCCCGCCGGCCCCCCTCACCCCCTCCAGCCGCTCGCCCTCCCTCCCCTCCCGCCGCCTCCGCACACATCCGCACCCCCGCGCTGCCCGAGGAAACCCTCACCTGACGGCAGCCGCCACCTCCGCACAGCCCCGCACCCCCGGGGTGAGCTGAGCTGATGGGCTGAGCTCCAATCTCCCCAGAAACCTCTGCCCTGACACCAGAGTCTCTTAAAACAGTTTCTGACCTCTTCTGACACGTCACAGGATAGTAACCCACAAGACCATGTCTCTCCTACTTTGCTCTGTTGCAGAAGAATCTCAGCTTGCAAAGCACATCAGTTTTCTGTAACACAGATAACCAGGGTTCACACAGTCAGACTTTTCATTTAGAAGGCCACAGAACGAATCACAAAGAGACCAAGTATCTTTTCCTTAAACATCCTGTTTACAGACAGCTATGTTACCTCCAAGTGCTATGAAAGTTACTTTCTCTAAAACTATCTTCCATTTAGTTTTCCTTTTTTTTTTTTTCCCCCTGAAAACAATCTTATAGCCTAATCCTTATAGGATTTTTTTCAAGTTTTGTTTTTTTCTAATGAGTATCAACACATGAAAACTCTAAATAGTTTCAGGAAGGTCAGTATTTGCTACAGTTGCACTTGATCCAACATCCCACCTTTTTTTTCCAACAAGCAAACAAGTTCAACCAAGTTTCATTCAAGAGCCATACAGGAGAAAGTACAGATTCTGCTCTGTCTGCTAACAAGCAGGCGAAGGAGCTGCTACCAATCTGAAAACTATATAGGCTCTGCCGTGCCCATTTTGAACTGGGGAAGAAAAATAGCCCTTCCTGTTTCAACATTTAGGTCCACTTTTTCTCATTTGCAAAGCAGATCCGCTGCCTTGGGAGACTGACCAGAATTACCTGGAACAAACATTATTTTTGCCTACGATCTGTTTGTTAGTTGAGAAAACAGTCACTATGTCCCTGTGATAATATATTACACGATTTCATCAATACATTTCTGTCTCAAGGGGCCCAGTTGTATTTTATTTTCTAGTAACACAGTATCTATCTAATTCCTGTCTCTGACTTAAGAGATGAGCAACATGCAATTTCTTCAATGTCTACTTATCACGTGAGGAAGTCAACAAATCTCTTTTCACAGTTACAAGCACTTTTCAAAGACGTGACAGTTCCCTCAGGTCATCAACTGAACCTGAACAAGCTGGAAAATATAAAAGGATCAATAAATGTGAGAAAGACCTTTGGTATGAGGGAACCCAGACAAACCGGTGCAGCAGCTTTCTTCCCTATCGATTCGATTCGAAGAGAATGCTGTTTGGCTGCTGCTTATACGGATAATCCACAGATTATTTGCTATTCTTCTTAGCCAAAGGGCTAAGGCAGTACCATCAGCAACTTCATAACATACCCTGAAACAAGAAGCAGATATTACAGCTCCAAGTCTGAGGAAACAGCATCAATGATTAAGACAGCTGTAAAATGGAAGGCATGGTAAGTGGCAGTGGTATAAGGCACTAGCAATTTATCAGGGCTCTTTCAATTGCTGGCATTTTCTGTGACTTGGATTTTGCTTATTATTATGAGATCATTACATCACCTATCACACAAGTGTACCTTTGTTAACTTTGAAATAAAAGCTGCTAGACAATATACAACACAAAGTTAGACAAGCGAGGGAAGTACACAGTGATTTCACAGGCAATCTGGAATTGGGCACCCGACTTGAATTCCTGACTTTGAAAACCTCTCTCCAAATGACTTACTGTCTTTCACCAAGATCCAGCAGCAGTTCTCTCCTGTGCCTCATGCTCTTCTTCAGCCAGCCAAAGCCCACGGAGCTGCACTGTAAGCTTGAAGACCAGGATGCCAGCTTCGTGTCCTATTTCTGTCACCTAGTTTTTATGGACCGTTTCTTGCTAATCAAATGGCCCAGTGATTCCTCGTCACACATCACACTTGAGGTAGTACATCCAAGCATTATTTCTGCAGCGCTACATTTGCACGGATTAGCTGCTGAACCCTCCAGATGATGTACTGCTTTTCAAGAAGGGTGTAGTATAACTGGCGAGAGTCTACAGTAAGTCCAAGAGGGTGCTCAATGATGTACAGGAGTCTGACTTCAAAGTATAAATTGAAAAACAGCTGCTTAACCTGGAAAGGGCAATACTGAAGAGAAATAACAATGTTTAAACTCTAAAAGGTAGCTATAAGGAAGAACTTTTGTGTACATCCACTGCACACAGGACACGGAATCATGGGGCTTAAATTACAACCTGAAAAACTTAGGGTTTGTGGCAATCTTTGCAACAGTAGTAATGATTACAGGAAACGTTTAAGAATAAATTAGGCAAGCATTTGTCAAGAATGGTACAGAAAGTTGATCATTCACCTCTAGAATGAGAGCAACACTAGACTATCTTTAAAAGTTCTTCTTACCCCACTGCTGTCCCTCTCTGTATTTCTACCCTCAAACACAAGCATCAACCCCAGCTGTGCACTTACAATTATATCTGCATATGCACATGTCTAGATATGCACATTTATTTCTTCCTTACACACAGCTGAAGGAGAGTACTCATAGGTAAGCCAATTTACATAAACAGCTTTTGAAAGTTAAACACCTCAGCTTCTTGCAAAACGTTAGCCCAACACAACACCGGGAGCGGTATGTAAATCCTTATTCCAAAACTGCGTTCTCTTAAATCTTATGAAAACCATTTCTAACATAAAGCCTGACTTGTCCATTTTCTGACACTCCCCTTCTCTGTCATCGGGTACTTATTAGATAGTAAAACAACTGACGGGGCAAACACCGTAACTAGCACAATAGCTGACTTCCGTAGCAGTTGCATATCATGTCTGAATAAATGTGAGTTAGTAGGTATATAGGTAGATACACATTCATAAATGCACAAGAACTGAAAGGAGTAATCTGTGACTGGTAGACTAAGAACGCTGCAATAGCATGCAATGTAAATCAACATGCACCTATAGGGAAGGGAAGTACAGAAACATTCTTCTGGATTAAAAAAAAATACACAGCAATGGTAGGAAAAGGTACTTGGAACGTGCCACTTTCAGTCCACTGAAACAATGTCTGCAACTGCAGTAAGAACACTGGCAAACTACCTTCTCTGTTCCACAGGGCCTTGAAACCCATACGCATTGTCTGTTGCCAGTTGCTGTTAGGAAACAAAGGCACTGCGATCAGCAGAAGCGTGTAGAACACCAAAAATGAAACTTTTGAATATGACACATGCAAGATCCTCATTCTCTGTACAGTCTACAAGGTTACACAATTGTAAAATACTTTGTAAGAATGAGAATCCTGAATTTTGCCTTGGATTAAAAAAGTTTTAAAATTCCGCTTTGTTTTGAGGTTTTTTTCCAAGGGTTTTAGAAATAAAAGCATCTTGGTAAAGTGATTTTCAGACACTGCACAGACACAAGCAGTGTTTCTCCCACTGCGAGAGGAGTATAAAAATACTCTTATCTAATATGTTATAGACAAGAGTGACCAAGGTCACAGGAGAATCTGTACTTTCCCACTGATTACAAGGAACGGGCCAGCTGCTTTGTGCCCCCTATGCAGCTGGAGCATGCAGTTGCCTGGTAACTTGTTCCGAGCTATTGCATCTTAATCACATATACATGTAGGAATACCAAGCTGACCGCTTAGGTTTATCAGCCAAAACAGTTTACAGCAACACAATAGTTTATAGCAATTCAGGAAGTTTAACACTGAATTTAGGTATGCACTTATATGGTTTGATGAACAGAACTTTTATAAATGAAAGGGAAACAACAGAAGTTATTTACATGTGACTTTAGAGCATACAAAAGGTATAGTCTACAAACCAAATATCAATTATCAGCAATACTTACCTGTTCAAAGGGCATCATGTAACGTCTCAGACTCAACAAACATAAACTGACAGACTGTTATGATTTGAAAATTTTAAAAAAGTTCTAATAGTGTGCCCAAAACGGAGGTGTTTCAGTGTTCAGGCTAGACTCACTGTCTCCAGTAAATACACATCTTAATTCTACAACAGGATAAAAACTGATTTATAAATTTCCTCTTGTAAAAACGAAACTGTTCCCATTACCCTGCTCACTCCTATTTAAGATATTAAATAGTGCAAATAAGAAGTAACTTGAACCAATCCCTCCCACCCAGCTATGAACCAGGACCATATACAGCCCTTGCAGACTACACAAGATCCTGTCTCATTCCAGCCATATCATTAGCATAAGCTGTGCAAACCCATGCAAATCAACAGGTTTTCCAGGCATAAAAGCAGACTCCAACAGCAGTTAAGCCACTTCTTACAACTGACAATGTCATACTTCCATCACTGATTATAGCACAAGAACAAAAGAGAATGGGTCTTTATTGTCCTTCATGAACTTGAGGGGCTGCAAGAAACGAGTGAAGTTACAAGCCTGGATTCTGTAACGTCACTATCAGCATAATTTCCAGATCAAAGATCCGGCCTCCTGTTCAGATCATCAAACATAATTTTGAGTTCAGAGGACAAGTCGTCCCAACACTATGTTAGGTAGAGTATAAAACCTTATCAGATTCTCAGCTAGTTTAAGTTAATGTATTCTGTGTATTCCGCTGAAGTCAATGAAACTAAAGACACTATCACAGGAAAGAGATATTTCAGCACGCCTCAGGACTGGAAAACTATCTTGAAAAATGCCCGTAACTTTTAACACAAATTCTCTGCACTTCCCACGATCTCCCAACAGCGAGCAGTAGTAAGACCCTAACATTTACTTGCAACGTATTTCTTGCATAGCATTCATTTTTATTTTAATTTTAAAAGGGGCAACTAATAAATAAGATTTTTGCAGCTACTCACAAAAATCAATAAGCAAAGACATTTGTTCCACGATTTAAATTACTTGTATAATTTAAAAAACTAGCAAAGCTCTGTAAAGTAAAAAAGATACATTTACCTACTAATGTAGGAAACTACAGACAAACTTCAGGAAATGACCAAAGGTGCAGAGGATAGGCTAATAGGCTAAGGTAGAAAAACAACAACAAAAAAACCCCCAGGAGTTCTACAGAAAAATGAGTGAGCAGCCCACAGCACTGGCAGACAACAGATTTTTTTTATCCCCACTTCCTCCACCCCTTCTTCTTCTCCCACCCCCCCCGTCTCCCCTTTTTTTTTTTTTAAAGGAAATAATTTTTCTCTTGTGAAACTTATTGTCAGTGATGCAGTTGAAGCCAAAAGCTTAAATGAGTTCAGGAGAGGATTAACCGAATTCTAAGACACGGGCCAACACAACTGCTACAGAAAGCATCTGCATCACGGTGAAATGCAAACAGCTACTCTGAGAACGACACATTATTATTCACTAAATTTGCCTTTTACTCTGTTGTATAGTTACTAATGTTGAAAAGAGTCACTGCTGTGCAAGAAACTAAAACTTACAGCACTTTATGCTCAGAGAGAACTGTGGCCCATCAGCTCGTGGCTGTGAAGTCTTACAACTTAACACGTTTCAGTTGCACACCAACAAGTTCTGAGGTGGACTGCTGACTGTATTCAATAGTCACAGCTTATGTAGGAGGATATGATAAACTTTACTTATTTGCCTTTAACCGATGCTCCAAATATGTTAAAGTCATTCTTAAAGCAGGTTACTGGTTTGATTATCCTTCATACAAAACCCTCCTTCAAATGGAGGTTTCTCTTCTTTTCAGGTTTAAGGCATGAACAGAAATCACACGTGCATCATCACTGAAATCAGTGCCTATTTTTCAATAAACTTTAGCAGCATCAGAATTCATCCTCAAGTACCGTTCATAAAGCAAATGCTTCATTCTTCAAAACTTTTTTTAGCAAACGTTAGTAATGCTGTACCACAGACTCCCACGCCCAGTCACACATGTTCTTCCCGAGACTGTTACGCAGCTTCGTATTTTAAAAATCACCATCCTCACTGTGTACCTGATACCGGTTCTCCCCTTTTTAAAGTCTGTTGTTAAGGAAAAGCTGCAAGTCCTACAAAACCAGGCAGACTTGCTTGTTCTTGCCAAAGAGAAAAAGGTTAAGCATTATTAAAAAATAAGACTATTGCCTACCTTTAAGTATCCATAAAGCTATCAACATGAACCGTATGGTGGCTTGTTAGCATCAATATTTGAACACGGGCATGCAAAATGTCCTTCAGTTAAATTCCAAACTCTATGAATTAATTGGTGGGCAATTCCCCAAGGATAAAACATCTATTAAAAGCCAACAGGAAGCCAGAAATCTCTTGCCATTTCATAGGGTTAAAAAAAAAAGATACAGTGAATCCTGAAAAAAGAGATCGATATTAGACAGGGAACGCCTATATAGTTATAGGGCAAGTAATAAAACATTTAGTGTTTTGATTTTTTTTTTTATTTATGTCATCACAATAGTTAGACAAACATGGAAACATTTGCAACAGCAATACTTGGGTCACTTTAAAATCTTGGTAACACTGAAATACAGGTCAGCAAAAACTAATGATGTGGGGAGGGGACTTTAGGTCTTCTTATTTTCATACACATTCACACACACACACATATATCTACATACACACGCACACTCCACAACTCCAAAGAGCTATCTTAACAATGTCTGCCAGTAAACTGAAAGAGTAGGCAGAAAGGAACCATATCCATACTAAGACAGTTAGCTGTGTCGTAAAACTGAAGATCACTGCAACCAGTGCCATCTTAAAGAAGAAGGAAAAAAAAAAAAACAAAAAACCAACCAAAAAACCTGAAAGGAACCATCGCTGTGCATGTCATAAACATGAAGGTATTTTAACCTGGTGACTACTCTGCTCTATACTTTAAGCATCATTAAGTTTTTATGTATTTTTAAAGTCTAAGGTTATTATTTTAAATGACCTCCTTGTAGTGGCAGCCCAAGTAGCATTCTGGAGAACACCACAGTGTCCACAACTTCTACAGGTCAGTGCAGTATGATTAAGCACTACATTTCTAGGGGAGGAAAACAAAAAACCACTACCACTCATTTATTCAATTGAAAAGCTTATTACCTGCACTTCCAAAGCAACAGGCTACAGGAACACTGAATGCAAAGTAAACCAGACCCATCTGGAATAGTCTGACGTCTCAGCTCCAAGTTACACATCTTTCATTTCGTATTTTAACGGATTAACAGCATTTGGATGCACAGAAATCGTCTTTACAGTGATGTCTGCAGACCTCCGAGTCAAAAGTTAAAATGTCTTCCTAAAATATAACAGTTTTAGCACTTCCTCTGAAAGGAGTGAAAAAACCCACAACCAGGGAAGGAGGAAGTGACACAACACCAAGGGTTTTTTTCCAGAGATAACAAAATCCTGAGAGAACAAGATGTTTGTGCTATCAGAATAAAAATCCCCAAAGAAACAAAAGAGTTTACCTTTCCCTTGGAAAAGTTACCTTTGAGTCAAGATCTGCTCTTTTTCTCTCCCAACCATGAAATCTCTCTTCAGCTTAAGACTATCTTCTACTGCAGCAGAACTTTAGTGCACACGCTGGAACCTGGATAGAAACTTATTTAAAAAAACCAAACAATACAATAGTACTACAGTGGCTAGAAATCTTTTACATATTCTGATGAAAAGACTCAACTTATTTCTAGGAAATAAAGTGTTTGGGGCCAAAGCCAACGCATGATGTTCATGTAAGGTTAAAAATTTTTTTTCTTTTTTTTTTTTTAAATTGATATATTGAAAAAAGCTGGAGAAGGAAGTGGGGACAGAAATGAAAAACCATTCAGGGAGTCAGTGGTATAGATTGTCACCACGCAATCTAAATATTGTAATTGCAGATCACATAGTCAGAACAAGCCAGTCAAAAGTAGCACACTCCCTGGGAGAGGGGCGGGAGTCTCTTCCCCCTTGTATTCCAAGCCAAGACCCAACTAGCAGAAGGCAGCTTTTCTGTCAGATAAAGCAAGGCAAAAGGATCACGTACAGCAACTTCCTTGCAGCCTCTTGCTCCTGAGCACCCTTCTTCACCTCTTTCTTTCTTTCTTCTGGTGATGGGAAGGCAAAGCATGTTCTGTTCCTGTGAGCCCATACTGCTTGTCCCTATAGTCACAGCAGGCACCTGTGATTCCTCTCCGAAGACATTTACGCATAGAAATCAGTTGAGTGGTGTGTTACGGAAGCATAAGCTGCAGTGGACGTGATTTTGAATCAGTTATTGTTTTGCCCATCATGACAAAATAAAACCGGCAATTTCTTACTTTATAGAAATCCTCCTAAAATAGTAGTTGCCCCCAATAGCTGTCAAGTTTTTGTATCACAGGAGAACAAATGCAGCCAAAAGAACATTTTCTCTAAAATGACCACTCCGAACTGCACAAGCAGGCAGGCACAGGCAACTCCCAATTTAATGAAGTATATGTACACAGCACCACTTAGTGGTGCAAGCAGAGTCACCGCTGACAGGAATGAGAAGTCTGAAAACCAACCTTCCCGCCCCGGCCCCCTGGACACTGCAGCCTGATCTTGATAAACTGACCGCCTGGATAAAGCAAGCTATCTGGCAACTAAAAAGATCCATTGTACTTTTCTGCTCAGTACACCTAAAGATACAGATTCACCCTCGAAATCTTGGCAATTTCTTGAATACCACCAATACTCAGAACAGGTTTCAAACGGCAACGTGGCAGGACAAAGTAATAAATACTTATCCTTAAGTCTGCTAACTTTCTAAACCTTTGCCTAGACCTTAAGGAAATGTAAAAACAAACAAACTACTGGAAAGTTCAACACACAATCCACGCAAAGTTAAGGCTATCAAGTAGGAACCTGATTACAAGTATAAATCATGCAACAGCTACTCTATGACATGGATGTCCTGAACAGATCATCCTCTACAGTTTAAGTCCAAGGTACAAACCCATCAGCACCTCCTTCCCTCTCTGTATCGCTGTGGTTATCTGCTGCATGCCCAGAGCCAAAAAGAATCCAGACATTGGAGTTACTGTTCCTTTTATGCCCACCCCCATACTTCTTTCCCGACGGAGAGGTGATGCACCTGATTTGAGGTGGAGTGCAGACAACCTTCTCATCTAGTGCTGGGCAGTTTATTTGTCCCATAAACAAACCCCAGGAAAGAGAATGCACGGTTGGACGGGTGCACTTGAGGTTTTGACCACGCGGTAGCACCATTAACTGCTGAAAGAGCAGGACTCTCTGCCGCTCTGTGTCCATGTCACGACTGCCCTCACGTCCCCAGTCTGCACCCAGCTCCTCCAGAGTGTGCAGAGGGGCTTCCAGCCCTGGCTCAGCAGGCGTCCACATAAGATCCCCCAGCCAAGAGGGGGGTGTATGCTCACCTGCCACATCGATACCGTGGGTACATTAAAAGCCACCCCCCAACCCTTTCCCCAGAAGTGCTTGTGGGAAGCTTTTCATTCATCTGGCTGTAAACCCCCTCCCCCTCAGGGAGACCAACATCCAGGCATGCCTTGCTCTAACTCCCCAAATCCACTGCCCTCTGAGGAATAAAAGGTGCCTGGGCCACTACCCCGGCTCTAATCTGCAGATATGCCTGGCTTCCCAGAAGTAGGCTGTGAAAGCCAGCATTAAGGCAGTCCTTCCCACTCCCAGATCCACAAAATCCTCAGAGAAAAGAAGAAAAATAGCCACTTCACTGCAGCATGAAGTAAATAAACTTGGGGGACACAGGAGGCCAGTTCTCCTGGGGTCAATGGAAAGGAAGGGTAGATGCAACATATCTGAGGATTTTGCATGTGCACAGCTGAAACAGCAATGCCTCAAGCAGGGATGCATCCCATTTATGGCAGTTCCTCCCTGCTTCTCATCCCCAAAAGACAAACTCAGGCCTCTGCCTTCTCCATGTGTAGCTCCCCACTCCCTTCAGCATGGAGCTGCGAGGCTCTGGGTTTGTGGAGAACCACAGGTGGGAAACCGAGGCTACTAATGGTGACCACAGAGAACAGACCAGCTCGGAGGGGGCGAGGAGGGCTGATGCACAATTTCTACGTTTGAATTTGTTGGGAACTTGGTGGGAGTCACAGGCTTGCAAACTACAACCCCAGCTATTCAGGACATGGGCTTACCAACATCACAAACCTCCGGGGACGGCGCCTGCGCCGGCGAGCAAACGCCGGGCTGCCCCACGCGAAGCACGGCGCATGCGCCCGGGAAGCGCGTCCGCACGGCTGGTCGGGGAGTGGGCGCAGCGGGAAGCCCGCGGAAAACCACGCGAAACCGGCAACGCTCCCGAGTCTGACCTGGTCGGACTCCGGGGGCCGCGAGGACTACGCCGCGCCCGAGAGCCACGCTGCTGCCCGGCCGCCGACTCCGCGAAAACTACAGCTCCCGGCATGCCCCGGGAGGCAGCCTGCCCTGCTGCCTGACCCCGAGGGGACGCCGCTTCCGTTCCCCCCCACCTCCCCACGCCGGCGCAGCGGCAGTCCCCGCCGAGCCCCCAACGCCGCTCCGGGTAGCTCCGGCGCGCTCCCGCCGCTGCCGCTCCGTGCGTCCCGACAGGGACCCCGCCGTCCTCCTCGGGGCTTTCCCCGGGACCCGCCGGCCGACTGCGCAGCCCCGCCACGGGGCCCGGTGAGCCCCCCCGCGCGCCCGTTCTCTCAGCCGCCCTGTCAGCGCCCCCCCCCCCACCCCCGCGCGCCCGTTCTCTCAGCCGCCCTGTGAGCCCCCAGGGCTCCCCCCCGGCCTCGGCACAGGCGGCCCCCACCTCCCCCGGGCCACCCCCGCCTCCGACGTTCGCACTCCGAGGGGCGCCCGGCCCCGCTCACCTTCTCCCTCGGGGCAGCCGCAGCCCGGTCACTGCTCAGCTCCGCTCCTGCCTGGGCTCCCGGCGGCCCCTCCCCCGGCAGCCCCTCCCCTTGCCAGGGAGGGGGCGTCGCCATCAGCCTCTCACTGCCCGCACCTGCGGCTCCTCCAGCCCCGGCCCGCAGCTGTGGTACCGAAACGCGGAACCAAACTCCTCAACACCAAGGTGAAGTGAAGCAGCAGGCACTGCCTTGACTGAGTGACAGATGTCAAGAGTCATCTGATGTGGAAGAGGTGTTAACTGGGGTCAAAATACAGATTTTAATACCCATCTTATTTTAGTTCTAAGACTTGGCGATTGCCAGGTCTCATCTTTTCGGTTTCCTCAGGTCCACCAGAAAGCGAGGCCACAAGGAAGATTTCTTCCAGAGAGAGGATAGAGTTATTAAGTCTAAAGACCACGACTTACTTTTCTCCTTCATGAAAAGGTGAGTGGATCATATAGCATCACTAGTCACCCAAGCAGTTAACCCTGAACTTTTCACCTGTCCTTTAATGCAGTCAACTCCAAGCTAAATTTTTCCCGTTATTAAGAGGGGACCAAAGATCATGTGAAATATTATTATACTTTCTACAAATACACACCCATCTTAGAGCTTTAGCTACTAGAGAAAGTCTTGGGAGTTTGGGGTCAGAGGAGCTGCAAGTATAAACTTTCATACAGCTCTGTTTAGGATGTGTGATGTTTCTCTGGTTGTCTAAACCAGTCTAAATTTCCACAGATGGTCCCGACTCTGGGTGGCTCTAACAAGGATCCTGGAACTCCAGTAAGTTCTATATCGTTTTATATTTTAAACATGATCCCAAGTTCCTTTTTGCACTTGTCTTTACGGTTTTGGCAGCTGACAGCCCCAAGGGGTGCTTGTACAAATTTCTCCCGAAGGGCGAGTAAATTAATTCTTTTGTCCGTGAGGTGGATGGTTTGGTAATGTTATAATTCACAACGCTATAATTCCTTCTTTCAAATTTAAAAAAAATAATTGCCTTTTAAAACCATCCAATTTAATCTGCTAAAATGATTCTCATTGTTCTACCTCTTTTCTCAAGTTTCGGTTAAATTCAATGTCAGTATTCTCCACGGAACTAGATTTTCATCTGACTTTGGAATCGGAAGGCAGGCTGTTACTGAGGTTAAATTTTGTGTCTTTACAAAACTTTGAATCAGTTACAAAACTAGATTATTTTTTTTAATCCAAATTACAAAACCGGTTAATATCAAGATTAATAGCTCAAACAATAATTGTTTCATTTTGTTTATCTCATGTTTAGAACCCCTCAAAAAAAATACATACACCCTCTAAACACACAAAAAGATTATTGCCCTCGACAATATTCCTAATAGCAACCCCAGCATTATAAACTTTACACAACTGTTTTCCCAAATAGGTAATGTGAAACTTACTTATAGATTTTACGTTTTAAAGGGCCAGTTTCCTTAGACTTCCAGTTTCTTGTTGGGTGCTTTCTTTATTCTCGAATAATGAAGCCAAGGTTCTTCTCCCAGACCTTTACTGCTACAAGTGTTGTTAAAATGACTCGATACGGTCCTTTCCACTTCTCGGTGATTTTATATATATTCAATCTCTTGGTCGGAAGGGATGCGCTGCTACATCCAATTCTAAGGGTCCAGCTGTGGAGACATACTGACAAAGTTCTTGAAAAGAATTGCTTAAAGAAATCATAACACCTTTTAAAAACATATCTCCAAAGGCACTCAAGATACTCAGAACATAGGACTCTTGATATGGTCTTTCATACAACATTTCATAAAGACTTGACTTTTCTTTCTCTTCTGGCTATACTCTGATTCTTAAAAGAGCCACGGGTAACGCTTTAACCCATGTGAGGAGTGAGGTTTCCCGACAAATTTTACTCGACTGTTGCTTAAGGATATAGTTCATTCTCTCTCTCTCTCTCCCCCCCCCCCCCCCCCCACTTGCTTGTGGTCTATGTGGGGTGTGATAGTCTCAATCCATAGATAATACTTTGCTCAACTTGTCTCATGATCTTTGCTATAAAATGAGGGCCATTGTCAGATGACATTCTTACAGGCACCCCATATTTTGGTATTATCTCTTCGAGCAAGACTTTGACTACTTCCCTTGCTTTGTTGGTGCGACAAGGGAAAGCCTTGGGCCACCCAGTAAAGATATCAACTAAAACTAGGATATATCCTTATTTTCAAGGCAATTCTATAAAATCAATTTGCTAATATTCTTCTAAAAAATTTCCTTATTTAATAATCCCAAAGATGATCTTTTTACTGATTCGGGGATAATTTTACATATACATTTCACATCTGCTTATAATTGCTTAAACAATCTTTGTCATATTTCACTTTCTGTTTCCCAATATACTTTGTGATGTTCAATGGGGCAATTTCTCTTATTATTGTGGGTGGGACTATTATTCGACCTGTCGGTGTTACGGCCTATCCTGTTTCATTTTGTTAGCCTGCAATCTAATAATTAATTCTTCATCTTTTTCATTATAATTTGGAGTTTCTTTAGGCAATTTTATACCTTCCTCTGGGACTAGTGCTAGGATGCCTTTTTCTGCAGCCTCTTTAGCAGCTTTATCAGCCAGTCGGTTATCTGCGTTAGGACCAGTCTTACCTAACTGGTGTGCTTTACAGTGCATTATCGTGACCGCTGTTGGTTTTTGAATGGTTTCTAACAATTTCAGTATTTGTTCTGCACGCTGAACGGTGGTTCCTGGTGCAGATAACAGTCCTCTTTCTCCCCGTATCGCTCCATGCGCACGTACCACTCCAAAAGCATACTTTGAGTCTGTCCAAGTGTTGACTCGCTTTCCTTGACTTAGTTCCAGAGCTCGAGTAAGAGCTATCAATTCAGCCTTTTGGGCAGATATCATCGAAGGCAAAGTTGGCAACGCAATTACCTCCTCAGTAGTTATTGTCTATCTCGATAGATGTTTTCCTTCACAGATGGAACCGCTTCCGTCGATATATAGTTCCCAATCTGTTTCTTCTAGTGGCACATCTCAGAGATCCAGTCAGCTGGAGTAAACTCTTGCGATTGCCTGCAAGCAGTCACGTTCCAGTTCTCCTTTAACTTGGTCAGTTGTTGAAAACGCAACAGGGTTAACGGCGGTAGTAGTTTTTAGGTAAACATCATCTTGTTCCAGCAACACCACCACTTGGTATTTCAGCATTCTGCTAGGGGATAACCAGTGCCCCCCTTTCCGTTTTAGCACAACAGTTATCATATGGGAAACGTACAGTAATCCTTTGTCCTCAGGTGAACTTACGAGCTTCCTGGATCAGTAGCACAGTTGCAGCGACGGCTCTCGGACGACCAGAGCATCCCAGACTCACATTATCTAATCGCTTCGAGAAGTAGGCCACAGCTCGCCCACTTGGCCCTAAATATTGGGCCAGGATAGCCAGAGCTCTACCTCTTCTTTCACGAGCAAAAAGTTCAAGTGTCTCTTGTGAGATCTGGCAGACGCTAGGGCTGGCACCCCTATTACAGCCTGTTTCAATTCTTGGAAAGTAGCTTTCTTGGCATCGGTCCAATCCATTGTTTGAGGTTTTGAGCTGCTCCTATAAAGGTCAGGCCAGCAAGCCACAATTTATAATCTACAGGTGACACCAACCATTCCCGGAAAGGCTTGTCATTAATTTTTTTAGTCTTAGGTTCGGGGAGACGACACATTCCCTCTTTTCCCTCAGGTCCCAATTGTCTCTGTCCTTTTACGATTTTAAAACTCAAATAAGTTTCTTCTTTCTGGGTTATTTGGGCTTTTTCTTTTGACACTCGATATCCACTGATTCCCCAAAAGTTCAAAAAGTTAACAGTTAACTTTGGGCATTGTTCTTCCTTCTCAGCTACAATTAACAGATCATCCGTATATTTCAGCAAGATTTCTTGATTATTTTCTTTCTTCCAAATCTCTAATTCTCGTGCCAGTTGATTTCCAAAAATGGTAAGACTATTCTTAAAGCCTTGAGGCAAGACTGTCCACGTATATTGTGTTTTTCTCCCAGTCTCAGGATTTTCCCATTCCAAAGCAAAAACCTCGTGACTATTGGGATCCAAGGGAATACAGAAAAAGGCATCTTTTCGGTCTAACACTGTGAACCATTCTCGTTTCTCCATTAGGGTTGTTAACAAAGTATAAGGATTTGCCACTACCGGATGAATATCTTGTACCATTTGATTTATTGCTCTGAGGAGGTCTTGAACTAATCTGTCATCTTTTTCATCAGCCTTTTAACAGGCAAGATCGGGGTGTTATATCTGGATTCACATTCTATTAACAATTTGTATCTTAAAAATTTTTGTATTACCATTACTAACCCTTTCCGACTTTCTGGTTTTGGGAGGTATTGTTTAATTCTTACCGGATTCGATCCTGGCTTTAATCAACTCTCACAGGTTCTGCTTTTTGGATTTACCAGGAACTTCCCAGTCCAGACGATTGGAATGACAGCATTATACTTGGACTGGTATAATCTTCCGCTTTCGGTAAACATCCTGTTAACAACAAAGCCACTGCTTCAATACGTTTAGTTTCTGGAATTAAAATTTTAATCTCTCCATTTTTAAATTTAATTTCTGCCTCTTAAGTTCTCAAATAGATCTCTCCTTAACAGGAGTTTAGGAGAATTTGGCACATACAAAAACTGCTGAGTGACCCGTTGCTTTCCTAATTTCATTGTTAAAGATTTAAAGAAGGGTCTAGTTTCTCGTTCGCTTGTTGCACCACCACCACCAATTTCTTCAAAACTTAACTCTCCCTCTAAGGTATTTAAAACTGAAAAGGTGACTCTAGTGTCAACTCAAATTCAATTTTCTGTTCTCCCAGTTCAGCTTGTTGCCGAAATCCGGAATAAAACTCCTTAACAGCAATGAGAAGTCAAGAAGCACGCGCTTTATTGCGGCGCTGGGCATACAGGGGATCACTCCACCTAGTGTGTGCACCTGTCGAGTTTAATCATGCAGGTTAAATACACACCTGTTATCCATATTCACTAAATTTCTGGGAAATGTCATACATAATCATCAACTGTCCGTTAAATCATTAGCATATGTAAACGTCCTTCTACGCAGGCGTGGTGAAGCCTCTGGTGGTCTTCAGAAGCCTGCTGGTGGTCTTCCATAGTCTTCTTCACTTTGTCCGATAGCTGACCTCTCTTATGTGATTCTGCACAGTATGATTTTCGCCATCATGTATTAGATTTACATAAAAGTACATACAATGTTAATTCTTGAATTTAACGTTTCTAGTGATTGGCCCTCAGTCACACCACCTTTTCAATATTCTCATACTAAAACATTCATTGGTTAATCTTACTTAATTCCACTAACTGGAATCTTGATCAAAGTGGGGTTTCTAAGCAACAGAACTAAGATCCATAACGATCTCTCTTAGTTTCTTAGGACGAAACGCTACAAACTAACAAATCGGTCGAAGTTTCTACGGTTAACTTATTTTAGACAATACTTATTTTCTTATGACTGTATACAGCACATTTTATATGTTCCTAAGTTTCAATGACTACATTGCGAGCTTCAAACCCCTATATATTCTACAATCTTTACTTTTTCATCAAACCCAGCTTATATAAAATTTTAACTTATCAGAATATTTGTAACAAGCTGTAACCAGAGGTTCTGCTGGGAGACTTCCCTCCGGTCCCCGTCAGATACGTTCACTTAAAAAGAACAAATCTACATGTGGTACTTTATTCCATTTACTCTCTCTCCTACAAAACAACAGTAATTGCAATATAGTATTATAACTCAAAGTTCTGTTTGTTTACCACTTTTCCTGCAATTCACCCCAATGTGCCAATAAACATCCCAACGGTGATGTTTCTGGCAACTTTTCATCAGCAGTTCTATTTCCTGCACTCTTATTCTTAAACAATTTTGCTAATGCCATTATACTTATATACATTCAAATACTAAATACCAAACAAATGCAAACGACAGCTGTCCCAAATAATACACAAAGTCCAACCCAGCAATAGCTTCCACTTATGACTTGCGGGCAGACGCCTAGGCTTCCACTGCAGACGGGTACCCTCCAAGCCCCAACCCTGCGAAGCTTTCGCCGCGCTTCACGGGCAGGCTTTCCAAACAAATTCCAAAGAAGCAGCGCCTTACCTTTTATCCAGGGAACGCTGCGAGGAGCTTTGCGTGTCGAGGGTGTCACAATACCTTGTTCTCCCCAACAATACCTTGGCGCCGGCCGGAGTTCGATCGACACTCCATCTCGTCCAGTCTCACTCACAAGGTCCCATCTGGGTCGCCAAAACCATTACCGAAATCCAGAATAAAACTCCTTAACACCAACGTGAACTTAAGAAGCAGGCACTTTGTTTATCGCAGTGCTGGGGACACAGGGGATCGCTCCTCCAAAGGCGTGTCCCACTTAGTATCAAAATCCATCAGTTTTTACAGACTTTTCCCGTCAGGTCATTGTTACCTAAGCTCCTTCCGTAAAAACGCATACTATGCTCGTTCTTAAATTTAACCTTTGTAATGATCGGTCCTGTGATTATATAACCTTATCAATATTCTTATTTAAAAACAATCATTGGTCAGTGACACTTGGCTCTGCTGACTGGCATCTTCGATACTCAAATCAAGATGGGAAGGGTAAGGGGGTTTCCAAGCAGCAAACTGGTGTCCATGATGGTTTCCTTAGTTTCCTGAAACAGAACGTAGAAAAACCAGTAACTTCCTTGAGGTCTCTAGGGTTAGCTGTTTCAAACTTTAACAATATTACGGTTCCTAGCGTCACGCATAACGCAGCTCCTAAAGTTTCTATGGCTACGTTTCAAACTTAACAATCCTATACGTTATGCTTCACAATTTTACTTCTTAATCAAAGCTAACTCTTCTTTGTGATTAAATGTTGATTTCTTTACCAGAATATTTGCAACAGCCGGAGCCCAGCAGGAACACGGGGGGGCACGGCCCACCCCCCCCAGTGCCTCACCTCCTCCTCCCCTGGGCTCCCTCACAGCCCCTCGCCCCATGTAGAGGGAGCGCAAACGCAGCCCGGAGGGCAAAGGGGCCGGCCGGCCAGCGTCTATTCAGTCAGTCGCGCGCCTATCAAGTCCTGCCAGCGAGTCTGCTCCGGGGCTCGGGGCGCCCCCCGGCGCTCCCCCTGCCCCTCGGACACCTCTGATAGCATATTACCATACGTTCTGTATGGCACATCTAAATATTTGGATGGTTTTAATACTTTGTACCAGCTGTGGTTTGCTGCTAGGTGACTGTAAAAGTGAGATTTGGTAAATAATTATTAGAAGTCTTATACTAACGCTACGACTGAAACAATAGACAAAAGTATAGCCGAGCAATTAACTAGCAGAGGTAGGTACTCCTAAGCTTTGCAGTTCTTTGCTCTTATGACTAGATGTTCCTGTACGCTAAATGGGAACAATGCTGAAACTGACCACATGTGATTGAAACTGCGTTAAGCTTCAAGATCAAAGAACAAGGACAAGAATAAAGACTTCGAGGACAGCCAGCAAGAACTTCAAATGGGTCGGTGGTCGCAAAAGCAGCCCTTCGTCTCAAATGGATCCTTCATTGCGCGTGATCGGATGTAAGCAGTACTATGATAATCGGTTGCCGTCGTTTTTATGTATACGTATACTAATCTGATTAATAAGCAATTAGTTATTCTATATAACCTGTTTGTGCTAAAGCTGTGGCATGCACACCAGGTGGAACTATCCCCCGTGCATCCAGCGCTGCAATGAAGAATGCCTGCTTTCTAAAACTCCAAAACGAGTCTTAGAGAGTTTCTTTGACCGGCTTTTCAGTATCAGAGCTACAAGGGAGGAAAGGGGGAAAAAAAAAAAAAAAAAAAAAAAAAAAAGGCAGGGGTGTGGGAAAGAGGGGGGACCAGGGGAGGGAGGGGCAGGGAGGGACCAGAACACTGAAGAGGGGAGACATGGCCCCGAGGGCCCGGGGCTCACCGCAGCTCTTGTTCTTGGCGCTGCCAGGAGACTTTGCCAGTTCAGACGCTTCTTTCTCCTTCTCTCCTCCCTTCCTCTTCTGTAACTCCAGTCGCTTGGCTGTCCTCCGCATAACGGAACACACGAGCCCCTCGCAGCTCTTACGAGGAGGCCTCCTAGACACGTAGCCTCGCTCGCTCGCTTACTACGTGGCCGTACCGCGCTGCTGGTCACGCATACAGACCCTGGCGGTCTGACCTGCTGTGGATTACGAGGAGGGATCCTCCCACACCCACAGAGGCAGGGTCCCTCTGGCCTGCAGCGGGAGGCAGCTGCCAGCCAGATGGCCTTCCGTTTCTTCTTCTTTACCTTTCTGTGGCCTCTCCAGCTTCAGCAGCTCCCGTCCACAGCCAGTAAGCGCTCCGCCTGTCCCTCTGCGCTCCCGTGCCGCGAGGAGAGGGAGGCCGGGCAGAGACAGCCTACGTGAGCCTGAGGCTGCTGCAGTCAACGGCATCCCCGGGGACGAACGGACAACCGCACTCACGGCGTGGCCTCTGGCAGAGGGAAAGAGGCAGCAGCGACCGTTATTACCGTAGCTCCGCCCTGGCCGGAGCCCCTCCGTCCGCAGGGGCTTCCGCGGACGGATGCCGCTCCTTCCCCGCGCCACTGCTAACGGTACCCGCATTAAGGGAGACTCAAGAACACCGGAGGGCCAGCTTGCCGCCCTCACGACAGGGCTCGGGGGCTGCCTGCGGCTGCAGCACAGGCTTCAGGGCAGGGGCTGCAGCTGGGGGCAGCCGCACGGGCCGAGCGGGGCCGGGGGAAGGCGCCTGGGCAGCTCCGGCGACTCGGGGAGGCGCCCGCTGGCCGCGCCTGGGGGGGTGCCCGCCTCCGTTCCCTCTTCCCTTCTGTCGGCTCTCGGGGACCTGCCGGGCGCTGCCCTGGCCCGGCTCGCCTCCGGCGGACCGGGAGCCTGCCGCGGCGGCCGCTTCGCAGCTTCCCGTCCCGCCAGCCGTGGGCGGCCAGCGGGCAGGAGGCACCCACCGCCGCCGCCGCCCCCGCCCCCGCCGGAGGGGATCGCTCGCCTCACCCGCGGTCCCGGCGCTCGCCCGCTGCCGCCGACACCCGCCCGCTGCCGCCGACACCCGCGCCCTGCGCGCCGCCACGCTGCTCCCGGGGACCACGCATGCGCGCCGGCCGTACGACGGCGCGCCGGAGGGCTCAGAGCCGGCGCGCGAACGCCGGGCTGCGGTACCGCACTTTGCCCACAAGGCGGCACCAGCGGCGGCGCTGCTGAGCACCTGTGCGGTGCCGGCGCTGCTCTTCGGCGCTTTGCACGCGGAGCGCCCGCCGACACCGCGCCCGCGGGGCGGCAGCGGCGTTTCCTTACCGGGAGGAAGGAAGCAACGAGCGCGGCGGCACTTTCCCCCGGGGACGCACTGCCGGTACCGTCGGACGGCACGTGCAGGACCGGGGCAGCCCCGCGCACTCGCAGCCTCCGAGCTGCAGTACCGAACTTTGGTCGCGGGGTGGCAGCGGCGAGGGCTTGGCAGAACGCGCCAGCGCGCATGCGCGGCACCCCAGCTGCAGTATCGATTTTGGTCATTAGGTGGCGAAAGAGAGCGCTGGCGCGTGGGGCCGCGACCGCGCATGCGCGGCTCCCGAGCTGCTGCACCGTGGTTTGGTAGCCAGGCAACAGCAGGACTGCCGTAAACCGCGACGCCGCTCATGCGCGGTTTCCGAGGCGCCGTGTCGCGCTTTGGTTGCTAGGCAACAGCTGCGAGCGCCGTACAAGGCGCAGCGCGCATGCGCGGATGCCCAGCTGCCGTAACGCGTTCTGGTTGCTAGGTAACAGCAGCGAGCGCCGTACAAGGCGCAGCGCGCATGCGCAGTTGCCGAGCTGACGTAACGCGTTCTGGTTGGTAGGCGACAACAGAAGTGCCGTAAACCGCGACGCCGCGCATGCGTAGTTACCGAGGCGTCGTGTCGCCCTTTGGTTGCCAGGGAACAGCGGCGAGCGCCGTGCAAGGCGCAACGGGCATGCGCGGATGCCCAGCTGCCGTAACGCGTTCTGGTTGCTAGGCGACAGCAGGACCGCCGCCGCGCATGCGTAATTATCGAGGCGTCGTGTCGCGCTTTGGTTGCCAAGCAACAGCCGCGATCGCCGTACAGGGCACAGTACGCATGCAGAACTGCCGTAACGCGTTCTGGTTGCTAGGCAACAGCAGGGAGCGCCGTACAAGGCGCAGCGCGCATGCGCGGTTGCCGAGCTGACGTAACTCGTTCTGGTTGCTAGGCGACAACAGAAGCGCCGTAAACCGCGACGCCGCGCATGCGCGGTTACCAAGGCGTCTTGTCGAGCTTTGGTTGCCAGGCAACAGCGGCGTGCGACGTACGAGGCGCAGCGCGCATGCCGAGCTCCCATAACGTGCTGTAGTTGCCAGGCAACAGCGGCGAGCGCCGTACGTGCGCCACTGCGCATGCGCGCCTGTCGAGATGCCTTACCGCGGCTCGGTTATCCGTCAACAGGAGCCCACCGACACACGCCACCGCGCATGCGCGCCTCCCCAACGCCCGTTCCCACCTTCGGCCACGGGGCAGCAGAATCCGCACCCCCGCAACGATCCTCTTCTGAGCGTCAGCTGCGTGAGGGATGACTGACAGCTCAGCCCAGTAGAGATCAGCCGCAGGCGGCAACTCCTTACTGGGGGCACAGGGCTGATGTCGCCCTGCCCTTTCCCCACTCGCAGCCCGGGCAGGCCTCTTCATCGCCTCCCTTCCAAAAAGCACCCGAGCAGCTGGAGCGTTTACAGCAGTCAAGTGCAAGGAACAGACAATTCGGGCGGCCGCTTCTGTCCCTGCCCCCCCACCCCATTATCTAGAGAGGAGAAGCAGCACAGGGAACCTGCAAATGGGGAAGGGGGGGGGGGGGGGTGCCCCCTGGAGCAAGCCCCAGGGACTGCTGTATCCCTCTGCATGGGGCATCAGGGTTGCGGGAGCGACAGCAGCCAGTCAGCAGATGCTGGCGAGAGATTTACAACAAAAAATAACGCCTGGTTCAGCTGACAGCCTGAAGGCAGGCCACAAGAGACCCAAAGCTGCTTCGTGCCAGAGGGGCAGCTCTGTTCGGCAGGAAAGGCCGCGGCCCAGCGCACCAGATGCGAGCGGCCCACCTGCAAGCGAGCGATACCCCGGCGACCCTGGGGCTCACTTGGGGTGGGCACACCTCCATGCCATCAGAACGCTGCTGTCATGGTTTAACCCCAGCCAGCAACCAAGCACCACGCAGCCACTCACTCACTCACTCACTCCCATCCAGTGGGATGGGGGAGGAAATAAGGAAAAAAAAGTAAAACTCCTGGGTTGAGATAAGAACGGTTTAATAGAACAGAAGAGAAGAAACTAATAATGATAATAACACTAATTAAATGAGAACAGTAGTAATAAAAGGATTGGAATGTACAAATGATGTGCAGGGCAATAGCTCACCACCCCCCAACCGACACCCCGCCAGTCCCCGAGCGGCGATTCCCTGCCCCCCCACTTCCCAGTTCCTAAACTAGATGGGACATCACATGGTATGGAATACACCGTTGGCCAGTTTGGGTCAGGTGCCTTGGTTGTGTCCTGTGCCAACTTCTTGTGCCCTGGCTGGCCATGAGAAGCTGAAAAATCCTTGACTTTAGTCTAAACAATACTGAGCAACAACTGAAAACATCAGTGTTATCAACATTCTTCGCATGCTGAACTCAAAACACAGCACTGTACCAGCTACTAGGAAGACAGTTAACTCTATCCCAGCTGAAACCAGGACAGCTGCTCTCCTAATCCTGGACGCACACAAGGCTTCTTGCGTGGGGCTTGTCTCTTATCGAAGAGACGCTGCACGGTGTTACTTACCGCCCTGCCCTCCGGCGTTCAAAGTAATCAGACGTGAAGCAGGGAAAGCAAAGAGGCCTGTCGGGATATTAGATGTCCTCAGCAGAGGACCATACAGCCCTCGAGGTTCCATCTTTGCTCCCTACAGGAGCGTGGCTCTGCACTCCTTGCCGCTCCTGCCAGCGTCACAATTGCCCTTCGCCGCCTGCAACACGGCCCCAGTACTGCCGCTTACAGAGCGAGAGGCGCTCGCTATAAAGCGGCGATGAAGAACAAGGACGGCCCGTCAAGATGGCAGGAGGAACACAGAGAGCCTCCAGCACTAGCCAGGCAGGGCTTGCAACTCGCCTCGTGTCGTGGTTTAACGCCAGCCGGCAACGAAGGCCCACGCGACCGCTCACTCGCTCCCCCGCCCCCAGCGGGACGGGGAGACAATCAGAAGGGCAAAAGTGAGAAAACTCGTGGCTTGAATCGAAAACAGTTTAATCATTATTAAAAAGAAACAACAACTTGTAAGGAAAAGGAGGAAAAAAAATGATAGAGAACAGGGTGCAGGCAGCACACCAGGGGTCTGGAGCCTGATGGATGATGGGGGCGTGGAGGGGGTGTTGTGGAATATGGAGGAAGGAAAGGAAGCGGGGAGGAGCAGGAGATAGGAGAGCAGGGGGTGCAGGGGGAAACAACTCACATGGGTTAGAAACTTGCATGGGTGAAGGGGGCGGGCTGGAGCAGTGGGGGGCATATGGGGGAGAAACACATGCCAGGGAGAGGGTAGGTGAGGGTACAAAGGTGCATGGTGGGACATGGGTGGGGATGACCTACCCCAGGAAGTCCACCCAGGATGATCCACAGCAGGTAACTCACCTGGGATAACCCGCAACAGAGCATCCACACCAGATCATCCACGCTGGGAGGACCCCCAGCAACGCCCCTCAAACTGCCTGTGCTTCACTCCCAGTCTTCCCCAAACTGGGGAGTTTTTTGCTCTTTCAAAATACTCAGTTTGGGGTGTGTTTCAGTGCTTTTCCACAACATAAAAAGGGGTGATCTTTTGGTTGTGGTTTGTGCATGCAAATGGGGTGGGGTTTTTGCTTTCCAGCTGCGCAAATCCAGGCAGATTTGGCTTTCCCAGGAGTCCCAAATTTGTTTGGTATTTTTCCTTTGCAGACCCAGAATCAGGGGGTTTGGGGTTGTCCTGGTTTCATCTGGAATAAAGTTAATTTTCTTCTGAGTAGCTGGTACAGGGCCACTTTGGATTTAGGATGAGAATAATGTTGACGACACACTGATGCTGTAGTTGTTGCTAAGCAGTGTTTACACTAAGTCAAGGACCTTCCAGCTTCTCATACCGCCCTGCCAGCAGAGGCTGGGGGTGCACAAGAAGAGTCGCTGAGCTAAAGGAGGATGCCAGGTAAAAAAGGTCAGCTCGAAATACACCACCTCCTCTAAAAGTTAAGAGCGATTTGAACACTTAAAATCAGCATTTAGGCTAATCGATACCATTTTGAACACCTTCTTAGCATACAAGTAAACACTCTTGCTGGTGTTGGAAAACTGTCTCCTCCCTTCCTTACAGCACTGCTGCAGGGAGATAACCCTGGGAGGCTGCGGGACGAGGTCGTACGCAATCAGAATCTACACTTACGGATCCACCACAACAGCTACAGCCCTTGCGCTGCTGCTGCTTTGCATCTTGCTTGTTTGGTGAATAAAGCTGAAAGTGAAGTGGAAAACTTCAAAGAGCAAAATGAAAAATAAAGAATAAATCTCAGTAATTCACTTTACACTAAAAAGGTGTGCCCATGTTTATATACATCTAATGAAAATACTTATACTGTAAAAGTATTTGATTTCCCTTTCCCATTACCTTAACTTGCACAGCTCTGAATTCGTACCGTTAAATTATCCCTCTCCAAAGTACACAGTTATAATGGGACTAGGGGGTTTTGTGCGTGTTACATAACACGGAGGGACACCTGGCCAGGTGAGCTGCCCAAGAGAGGCGCTACTGAACTGCCAGGGAAACGCACCATTGAAAGCCAGACAGAAAGAAAGTACTTCAGAGCACTCCGTCAAAACAACAGGAAAAAAACCCCATAACATTCAGTTGCCTCTCTTTTTAAACGTTTAGAAAAATACCTAACTGCTTACATACACCTAACACATCATATACTACAGCTATTTGGCAGTTACAGTTTAAACAATGCAAGTCAGTTTGTAAAATCCCCAGTGCTACAATACCTCAGACTACCAAAAAGCACTGGTGGATTTCCTAATGCTTTTGGCAGTACTGAAGCATGCAGAGCAACACGTTTTCATGTTATCTTGACTGTTACAACTGAGAAACCAAAGACCAGTGATGCCATCAACTTTAGGAAGATGGGCTGTGCTTGGGTCTTTGGACTTTTTTTTTTTTTTACTTTTTTTTTTAAAGAGAGTGAAAAGTCTCGTTACTGATGACTTCTACTGTCAAGTCAATCACCTCTGAAGATCCACTCTGATGGGAAGTTCCTAAAACAAAATTTCTTTGAGTGAGAAAGACTTCCATTTTGGAAAAATCTCTTTCCAACTGAAGTCAAAATTACACACTGTAGGTTAAAGGAAAAAATACATTCCTGAAGCAGTAAGTCATCAAAAACACCTCAGGGCTCACTGTCACTAGTTACAAGGCTGCTAATGCTTCCTGGGAAAGCCTGGGAAACAAACAGATGCGACGCCCGTTTGTCCTGTTTTGTCCGTCCCTCCGTCGTCGCCCCCATCCCCGTCCCCGTCCCCCCCCCCCCGCCCCGTCTCTTCTTTGACCTTGACTGCTTTTAGTACGGATGCTAACTACTGTAAGATATTTTAAAAAACTCATGGACTGTAAAAGCATAAAGCTTTTATCATGAAAACAAAGTCTGTTTCTTCTGAACACCTGAACTCTTATGAACAGTTTCTTCCCTCTTTTAGTACAAAATTATTTTCACAGTATCATTTACTAGCAAGCACACAGAAACAGATGATTATGCTTTCAGGAAGAGAAAATAAACTGAGGGAACTAAGCTTTGTATAGGTGTAACATGCTCCAGAACAGAACTTATTTTTAGTATTTCTGTTAAAATATTTCACGTAAAAAAAAAGTAGAAGGAGAGTTGGCACACTCTCAATGTTAAAGCCCATACCACAAGTACCTTTGCAAAAACGCAGACACACATCGAGGCGTACCTTGTACTTGCAGGCCACTACGGAATCTTTCCCTCTGTCTCGTACCGTCATGGCAGAAGAAAGGGCAACCACAGCGAAACGGTGCCAGCTGACATCCAGCTGAGAGAAGAAAAAAACCCAACACATTAGCACAAAGTTGGGTAGGAAGCCAAAGCTGCCTTTTTTTTGTGAAGGTTTGTGAAGACAGTATGACTGAGCGGAGGAAAAAGTATTTCTGCATCATCTTCGGTACAGTTGTTGACACAGGCCACTAGAGTTTTTGCATCTTTCAGACAACCGTGCCTTTTTTTTTTTCTCCTTTCTTTTTTGACTCATTGGCAACTTTACTTTCACTAGAACTCACTTTCCTAGATACACGCAGGTGACACACCCAGAGACCTACATACATTTTCTCAAGCTTTAGTACAGCCAAGGCTCCATCAAACCTATACGTCCCAAGTTGAGTATTTTTGCTAAAGAGCACAGCAACACATCTGTCCTTGTGAACTGCCTTGTTGCAAAAAAGGAATCATTTTTTCCAGTCCGTTGCTCCAAACGGGCAAGATCTTTTAAAACCGCAGTTGTGCCACCAAACCCGCTCAGGGTCCCTCCTAGCTTTTGACCGCCCTGAGATTTAAGAGGCACACACTCCATTCCACCTTCCAACAGCAAAAATACGTTAACGCTCTCGGACCCAGAGAACAACCCTACGGATGTCCACGCACACAGCCCACCGTTTTGATGAGGAGCCACCGAGCACCCCTGCGAGCACAGCTGCACGCGCCAGATCGGTTTCACCTGCGCCGTGAGTTACCGGTTTGCAGTGAACGTAGTTTCTGACGCTTTACACCAAAAACCGTATCTTGACGCTTCGCCACAGCAGAAACGACCCATTGCTAGGACGCTACAAAAACGCAGTAACATCAACTGCAAACCCACAGCAGGAACAGCTCCAGAAATATTTAGACCAGGAACAAGGGAGAAAGATAAAACAACTTCATCTCACGCACAGGGGAGCAGCAGGCAGAGAAAAGGGTTGGCATTCTGAGCCCTTACAGAAAATGGGCATTCTCCTTCCATTCCTCAGCCCGTCCGTTAAGGTCTAAATGCTGCAACACTAAGACAATGTCGAGAGTAGGAAACAGCAGCCCTGCCACTGGACTTGCCATCGACCCATGCTATTTACGTAGCAGGACGCGGACGCAGAGGGACACGTTTTGCCACACGCAACCCTGAACTTCCTGAAAATTTACGTTTACCAAAAAATGCCATTTGGAACATATTGCCAAACAACATTCGGCAATAAAGCTTTGATGCGTTTGACACACGCAAGTTTTTGGTCACTTGCTATTTGCTTCCTGATGCTGCTGCTGTTCTTCCTTCAGAAATTCTACCTGTAGCCAAGTTATTCACTACTGGTTCAAGCATTTGCCTTCCTGGTATTACCAGCACATTCACAGAGGCAAGTAACTTAACTGCTCTTCTACAATTATCCAAACGACAATTACAGCCATGAAAGAGAAGGAGAGGTCAGGCAGCAGAAGAGCTCTGCAGGCTGGCACCAGTCAATATTGCACTCTCTAAAAACAAACAACAACACAACAAAACCGTGACCCTGTATCCTCCTTTTTTTTTTTTTTTCTTTCTTTCAGAGCTCATCCCTGCCTCAGCATTTTGTCTTGTCAGAGCATGAAGCGCAAGTGATCCGTACCCTGACAACTTTTGCGTGTGATGAACGCCTGTCCAGAAATAGTCCAGATCTGCAAGACTGGCGTCATTTTTACGGTTTTAATCATCATAACTCAAGTTTTATGTACTCACACATTTGTGAGGAAACTAATTAACTTTTAGACACTGCCTCTCCTTTTTTTGGGGGGTGGGGGTGGAAATGTGTTAGAGGCTGAAAAACGTTACGATTCAGAGCTCCCAACCACGAGGGAGTGGTGGAGAAATCAATGAAAGCAAAGACCAACAGCAGCAACTTCAACTGAAAGTTGGCTTTAATTCCGATCACGTAATTAAGCGACAATCCAAGTCTATGCCTCGGTCCTAGGAATGATTAGCCCCTTTTTGGAAGGACAAACTTTTTCACTTAAAAGTCCTAGACTGAAGACTCCGCTGAACGGAATGGGGATTGTGCCACGGGACAACATGCCATCAACACTCTTAATGGGGAAGGAAAAAAAAAAACAACCAACAAATAAAAATCAAGTTTAAGTACCAGTTCCCATCATGTTTCACTCATTACATTTCTACTGGCATCTAGGTGCTCAAAAATGAACTACAGGGACACCACATATTCCTAAAAATTCAGTTATACATAAAAAAAGTAAAAGGCTATTTCCAACTTGCCCATAAAATCAGCATGAACAAAGAGAAGAGAAACACTCAACCCTGAAGAAGCTAACAGGCAGCTCTGAATTTACCAGACAGGAAATTTCATTCTTTCGCCTGAAACAAAAACACATCAAGGGACCAGTTCAGGAACAGGGCACGATCTGTTAACAGCAATTTTTCCATCAGCTTTTCTGCACTAGCAGCAAATTTGCCTTCTCTGTGGGTTTAACGTGGAGCATCTGTAGTGCCGTCAAACTCGCAAGCGTTTCTCTCTGCTCTCCCAGCCCGATACGTGCGATTACCTGAGCAGCAAGCGGAATTGACCACGCAGGATTTTCTTCGTGTGACACGGAAGGTGACACTGGGAGAAGAGGAGACAAAGAAACGAACCTGCTTGTCACACCCAGCCAACAGTGAAAAGACAGGGGAGGATTCTGCCGGAAGGGCTTTGCACCCCAGGAGCTCCTGCTGGCCGGTTTCTCTCCCCTTTGCCCGGTACCAAGAGGACAACGACAACTTGCCCACGTCCCCTTGCAGGGGAGGCTGCCCCAGGAGAGCCGGGGGACCCCCACCTCGCTTCTGCCTGCGGGAACGGACCGGGCGAGACCCTCCACGCAGAGAGAGGAGCTTGGTGTAGATTGCATCCCCGAGGGAAGAGGCCGGGCTCCCCGCTGGCAGAAGGACAACTCACCTCCCCGCTGCTCGGAGCTGCTTGCTGCAGACAGCCCTGCCTGCGCCCGGCCGCTCTTCGGCCATGCTGGGAGCGCAGTCCAGCCGACGGACGCTCCAGTGAAAAGATGCTCCAGCTAATCGTGCCTCCTGCTCGTTACAGCCGCAAGTACTTTTGCCTCTGGATAACGCACGCTCCAGACAGCGGACACCCCGCCTCGTTCCAGCTCCTGCTTGCTACAGTTCTGGCTCGCTGAAGCCCGAGCTCCGCACTGAAGCTCCGGCTGATTTCAGCTGCTTCTCCTTACAAGCTCCAGCTACGTGCAACGGCCTGGGTTTTCCATAAGGCTGTATATCAACTGCTGTCAAAACTGGAGCATTAGGATTAAACATCAGAGTTACACGCCAAGTAAATATCCGGTAGTTTGGGCGATGAATTACTTAACAACTATTCTGAGCAGTGCAGAAAGAAGAGCTGGACTCCAAGAGGGCACGTGGGGTCTGAAAAGTGCCTTTCCCCCCACAGACCACCGCAGATGTTGAGTTCGGCCCACTGCGTGCCGGCCTCCCGAACTTTGGCGTCCAACACAACCAGATCCCCATCTCCGGGGAGGGTCCACGCACCCTGCCTGCCCCCCGCTTCCCCCCGCAGCCCCCAACACCCTCCCACGCGCCTGCAAAACCAGCCAAGCCAGCTCCCGCTTTTGGCCCCCACACCAGCTGACTCGGGGCCCATTTGGGAGCCAAAAAACCCGGCTGCTGAGCCTGTTCTCAAGGCCCAAACACGCAGGGCCGGACCTCTGTTTCTGGGCCCAAAGCCGGGCAGCTCGGTCTGTTTCCAAGCGCCCACATCAGCCACGCGAGCCTGTTGTCAAGCCCCAGGAACAGAGAACTTGTTCTCTATTTCTTACCCTGCAGCGCCCATGGGCGACGCCGAGTGTCGCCACCCCACAGCCCTGCACCCCCGGGGCCCCACACGTAGTTTCGGGGAGCGCTTGGGTCCTGCAGAGGGCCCGGCCCCACGCCTCTGCGGGGCAGCCCCAGCACAGGCGGGGCGCCGCTTCTCGATTGCCGTCTCAGGCTTTATTTCCCCGCCATCAGCGGCACGGCCAGGCCCCCACCCCAAACCCCCCAGCCGAAGCACCCCC